>NC_056727.1:663495086-663682586 GCF_019279795.1 Protopterus annectens | reverse complement strand
AGGAAATTTTTCAGAGCCCAGATCCAGATGGGAGTTTTACCATCTCCATCTCCCATCTGATCCATGAGCCTTAAACCTTTTTCACATCCCATCATCTCTCCTTCTCTGATCTGTCCTATGGTTTCTGAGTCCTTGGATTCGAGAGCCCCGAGAATCGAAGCATAGGATCTGAAGATACCTTCTTCTTCAACACTGACTGTTTCCCTGACCTATTCGGCTCCAACCTCCCTTGAGCAAGACGAGCCTCCGAGCTGAAGCTTTGGTGTCAGATCCAGGGGATGACCTAGACACCAAGACTTTCAGAGCTGTCTCTTCTCCTTGGAGCCTTGGCACTAGACACCTCGTGTCTGTCTCCCCTCTCTGAATGGAGGCCGGAGGGGACCGAAGCTTAACTAATCTGATAGTTTCAGCTGGGGCGAGGTTGACTTCAGTTTCTCTCAGTTCCTCTGCCTTCAAGGTGGTGGAGAGGGCTTTCTCCAGAGAAATACTTCAGCTTTTACTTTCTTGGATCCTATCTCCATTCCTCCTTCGGATCTGGTCTCTAAGCCTCATCAGCCTACTCCACAGTGACCGTCATCCCATAAGAGGCTCCAGGCAGTTCCAGTTCAGGAACTCCCCATTTCTTCTGATACCTCTCCAAAGCATCCAACTGAAGAGGTTCCCTGTAAAAGATTGTGCAAAAGAAGGCACTTAGATTCACAGTCAGGAATTTTTGACTGAAGACAAATATTTTGATGAAGGGGAAGGGTCCCCAAGGTCATCACTAGAAGATGTCTCCTTCAGAGACACTTTAGAGATTCCATGCCAGACAGGTGGTTGGTTCCCCCAAACCCCTTCCCAGGAGGAATCGGTGTACCTAGAAGCCTTCGGCTCTGGCCTATCTGGTCTTGGTTTACCCCCCCCCCCGGTGGATGAACTTATAGATCTTGTCTCCTGCTGGGCTTGGAAGGAGCAGAATGTATTCCCCAGCATCCAGACAGAATTCATGGTGCACCAAAGGATACGCAGTTTTGGAGTAAAGGAATCCCGGTAGTTGCCATGGATTTTGTGGCAGCTATCAAAAAGGAGCTGGCTGAAAAGAGCTCCACTGTCCATCCCCCTAACAGAGAGTCTAGGGGATTGGGCAGATATGGAAAGGATGTGTACACTTCAGCAACCCTTGCTTTACACTTGCTTAATTATTTAGCACACTTTACTAGGTTACAGAGGAACTTGATTAAGGAACTCTCTAAGTCTATCCCTGGGTCCATGATGGCAGAGGAAGAGAGGACTTATTCCCCAAAACTGACCACCCTGCAATTTATTTAAATGTGTCCATGAGGTTAACCTCTCATGCAGCTAAAGTTTTCTCACTGGCTGCAGGTTCAGGCATAACCATCAGGAGACATACCTGGATGCGACTGTGGGATTTGGTGGATGCCTTTAAACCTTCATTCATCAGTGCTCCCTTTCATGGATCTTTCCAGCAGTGAGCTAGATGGAAAGACCTTGACTGCTGTGAGAATCCATTTTTCTTCCTTGCAGAGACAGGAATCAATGCAGTGGTAAGAAGATGTGGTTCTTAAAGCCTCAAGGACCTTTTCAAGACTCACATGGGGAATTGCTTCCCAGAGGCAGAGAGGGAGATAACAAAGGAATACCCCATCAATGAGGCAGAAGGGGTCTGTAAAACCAATGGTTCTGAGACTCCTTCTTGGATAGATCCATTCAGTGTTCCTGAAAGGCTGCTTGACTGTTCTTCTCTGGAGGCAGTCATGGGGGGGGGGTGCTTGTTTTTGCACCCAGATGCCTGGACAGCTGTCACAAGAGACTCTTACATGCAAAAGATCATATCCAGAGGATATTTCATTCCCTTTTTACAAATTCCCCTCACAAAAAAGAAAATGTCTCCCCAGTGTTCCACCCAATCAGCAGGAGTTAGCAGCTCTAGAAGTTCAAAAGCTGCGAGAGAAAAGAGTCATCCAGGGAGTCCCACTAGACCAAACAGGATCCGGAAATTACTCAAGGTTATTTTTAATGCCAAAGAAAACAGGGGACCCGAGACCTATTTTGGATCTCAGTTATCTAAATCATTTTGTAAAGAACTCCAAGTTCTGGATGATCATGGTTCAGTCCATTCTACCTGTTTTGCAGAGGAATGACTGAATGTGCTGCATAGATCTTCAGGATGCATACTTTCACATCAAAATGAACAGACATTCTTGAAGATACTTGCGATTTTGGTTGGGAGCCAGACATTACCAGTTCAAGCCCTGCCCTTTGATCTCACCACAGCCCCCAGGATGTTTGCCAATTGCATGGAAGTGGTAGCAGCTCATCTCAGACTGCACGGATTCAGAGTGTTTCCTTATCTGGATGACTGGCTTCTCACTGCACCAACCAGGCATCTCTTAGAAGAAGCCAGGGATTACTTACTACAATTGTGTCAGCTGCTGGACATCACAGTCATTCTTCCCAAGTCCCATCTTCAACCAGTTCAAGTGTTGGAGTTTATAGGGGCTCACCTAGACATGGTCATTCGACTCACTCATTTACCACAAAGCAAGATTCATACCTTGAGATTGCATGTCAGACAAGTTCTGTCTCACCCCTCTCTTCCATCAAAATTGGTTCTTCAAGTTTAAGTTGATGGCTGCATTGATCATCTTGATACCTACCACTTGTCTTCACATGTGATTTCTCCAATGGACTCTAGCAGTACAATGGTCAATTCTTTTACAACCCAAGAACCATCCTATAAAACTACCATGAGTTTGCAGACACTCCCTGCTCTGGTGGATTCAGTCCAGTGAAGCTTGTTAGGGACATCCCTTTATTCTTCCTTCTCCAAAGGCCACATTGACCATGGATGCCTCCCAGTTGGGGTGGGGGTGGGGCATTTCCTGGGTTGGATTGTTCAAGGTACGTGGTCCCCAGAAGAGACCAAATTGCATATAAACATGTTAGAGATGAGAACAGTCATCTTAGCATTGCAGAACTCTCAGAACTCTCTCTTCCTGTAGGGACAGTTGATAGCCAAACAGACAATATGTCAGTGGTATGGTACATCAGGAAACAAGGAGGAATCAGATCTTACTCCCTTTTCTGAGAAGCAATGAGAGTCTGGCATTGGGCAATCTCTTTCAACTGTTTTCTTGTGGCAACGCACATACCAGGGAAATCCAGGGATCTAGCTAACAAGCTCAGCAGGACTATCCTGATGCCTCACAAGTAGTCTTGCAGCCATGCAGTGGTGGAAATGATTTGTTGCTGCCGATGGGGTCAGCCTTGCTGTGATCTGTTTACTTCTTCCCTCAACAACAAGCATAACAGGTTCTTTGCCCTAATCCCCCCTCAGAGGGAGTCACCGAGAGATGCTCTTGTCCATGCTTGGCCCTCCAGTCTCCTGTATGCTTACCCTCCCCTACCTCTAATCCCCATATTTCTTAAGAAAGCACTCCTGTTGAAGAGCAAGGTAATCCTCATTGCCCCCTTTGACCTCGGCATCAACTTCTACCAGCCAGAGACTATTTGCTCCAGATTTGAAACACCTTGGGCATTTCAGTCAGTCTTGCCAAATCACAGCTTGCCCTAGTCCAAAGCCTGGGATTCATCAGAAGCTTTTGAATACTATGAATCAAGTGCCATCCCTTCCCTTCCATTGCATTACTTATATAAGGTATCAGGTGCAGGATATCCTTTCCTCATCGTTCCCCTCCAGCAAGGTTAGTGTTTCGATAGGGTCTATATCAGCGGCCATAATACTGCTTCCCCTAGCATGCTTCTTTATGCAAATTCTTCAGTGGATCATAGCTGCACAGTGACCCATTCTACATCAACCCCTGTCTTTTCAAATAAAACTCACCTCGATATGCAAGTGGCACATTCGTTGGTTGATTCAGTCCTATGATTGATTTCCGGGCAGACCTTTTTTCTTCCAAATCCAATTGTCCCAGTGACCGTGGATGCTTCCCATCTGGGGTGGGGGTTATTTCGTGGGATGGATGGTCCAAGGCATATGGTCTCTGTAAGGGAACAAATTGCATATCAACATCGTAGAGATGAGATTAGTCCTTTTAACACTGCAGGCATTTCAAGAATCACTCCCACTGGGGACTATTGCAGTTCAGACAGACAACGTCAGTAATCTGGTACAGTAACAAGCAAGGAGGAACCTGATCTTACCCCCTGTGCAGAGAGGCCATGAGAATTTGGGAATGGGTGATCTCTTCATACCACTTTCTAACTGCAATGCACATCCTGGGGAAACCAACATGCTGGCAGGCAAATTAAGCAGATCTATGTTGATGCCTCACAAGTAGTCTCTCAATCAGTCAGTAGCAGATATGATTTTCAGGCACTGAGGCCAACCTAGCTGCAACCTATTTGCCTCCCCTCTCAACAATAAGTGCAGCAAGTACTTTGCTCTGATCCCTCTCAGAGAGACTCATGGAGAGACGCTCTGCTTCATGCTTGGGCATCGGGTCTCCTTTATGCTTATCCTCCTCTTCCACTGATTTAAAAACTCTTACAGAAAGCAAGCAGGCATAAGAGCTCAATAATCCTTATTGCCCCCTTCTGGCCTCAGCAAGTTTGATTCCCCTTCCTACGGTCTCATCTTTGTTATCCTCCATGGATACTGGAGCCTCAACAGGATCTCCTATCTTACCCATCGGGGATCCAACATCCTAACCTTCTTGCCCTCAACTTAACCACATGGTTTCGCCACTTCCAGTAATACTTAGACAGTCCGGGCTCTCATCCTCAGTTCAGGATATTATTTTGGCTTCACAAAAAACTTCCACCAAGAAAGTGTATCAAAGCAAATGGAAAAGGTTTTCTATTTGGGCTTCTGACCAAAACATCGACTGTTTTTTGGCCCCAACTTCTCCAATTCTTCATGTTCTTGCAACCCTTTTTAATGAAGGGGTCAGTTTTTCTACAGTTAAACTTCAGTTGGCAGCAATCTCAAATTTCCATTCAGGAAATAAATCTTTCTCCCTGGCTTCTTCCAGATTGTGTAAAGCATTTATGAAGGGAATTTCTCTTCTCAGACCTCCAGTAAAGGATCCTTCACCACCTTGGGACCTTAATGTGGTTCTTCAGGGTTTTACTCAGAAAAGCTTTGAACCATCAGGCAAATGTGATCTAAAATTTCTGTCATGGAAAATAGTATTCCTGGTAGCTATAACTTCAGTGAGAAGAATTTCTGAACCCCAGGTTCTGTCAGTGAAACCTCCTTACATTTTTTTTTCATAAAGACAGGGTTTCAATGTGGACTAATCCTTCCTTTGTGCTTAACGTGGCTTCTGAAAATAACATCAACCAATACATTAATTTACCAGCCTTTTTTCCAAATGTTTCCAATAAGGGAGCATATATGTTACATCTCTTTGATATACACAGACTAGTATATTTTTATCTTAACAGAACAAAGCAGTTTAGGAAGTCAGATCAGCTTTTCCTCAAATTGCCTGGGTCAGTCAGTCTCTAAACTTACCCGTCATTGGCTTTTTGATCAAGGACTGCTATTGATGACATCTCTGTAGCAGCCACATGGTCCAAGGCTCATACGTTTATTTCACATTGCAAGTTGGACATCATATCTAGAAATAGCGCCTCCTTTGGTTCGGCAGTGCTTTGGAATATCATTCCATGAGGGCCACCCAAGGTTTACGTAGCTGTGGACTCTGTCCTATTAGTGAGGAAGAATAAAAAGGACAACATCACATTTTAAGTTGTGTACTCACCATAACTAGGCATATCTGTTGCACATTTTCATTCTTCCTCACTTCCCTCCCATCCAGCCCCCATTCCTTGTTTATTTTGGAAGAACCTATTGGACTACTGTTCCAGGTTTGAGCCCCATCTTTATTTCCATCTAGCCTTTTTGTCTTGGACCAGAATGGGATTAGGCAGCAAACTCGATCTGAGGCAATGGGGAGAGAGTAGAGTGTTATGGGTAGAGGGAGGAGCTCAAGAGCTGGATCCAAAATCTAGTGTATGCAGCCGAGTCAGATCCGAGGATCAGATCCAAACCCATTAGTGAGGAAGAATGAAAATGGACAACACCGATGCCTAGTTATGGTGAGTACATAACTTATAATTTTATAAACTGAACTACAAAATCTGCAGTTACCACATGGACATTGTTTTGTGCTGGAGCATCTAATTTGCATATGGTTTGGTAAACACTGGACAAGGTTCCATCCCTTGCTGTACATAAATTGACATCTGTCTTAAAGCACTTTTATCTGTTGGCTGATAAAATGGACCATTGTCTATCAATATTCTGCTGAATGTGGAAACTATTACTTCCATAGCTCATTACAAATCTAGTGCACATAGTGCTATGAAGATAAATAATGCTGTGAGCTCTAGGAACAGTTGTTTGGACAATGAAGCTGTCATGGCAGAGAGCTGTAAGTGATGCACAGAAAATCAGTGCCAATAGCTGTGTTACTTTCAAGCCCTGTTTTGAAACATTGAAGAAATGTACTTTGACACAGTATTAAGGGAAACCTTTTCTGGAGCCATTGCAGCTTGTGGGAAATAATCTATCCTTTTTTGAGGTATCATTTATGTTGATTTTGAATTAGTAGGATTCCCCAAATGAGTATCACCCCAGACCTGTTGTATGCTCAAGTCAAAGACTCACAAAGAATTTGGGATAAGACATAGCCCTGAAAATAAAGAAACGGTCATCCTTTAGTAATCTGTATAACATAATTACAGTTCCTGATCCTCAGTACTGTCTAGTTTATGTATTACTGACCGGTCAGTCTAGCAGAATAGTTAGGTTCACTGAGGCAATTATTTTGTTCTGGTCAGGGATCTCAGTACCTTTTGAAGTTGTACTAGGTGTTGGTTAGCAGATTGCCAACAGCACATATTTCTAAATGCACAGTATATGTTTTATGAGTTCAGTTCTGTTGAAAATGCTTTGTTCTTTTCTATTGCTCTGAACAAATTTGACTGTGTTGCAAGTACATTTGCACATACATATATGAATACTGGCATATATTCATAAAGCAGGATGTTTACACGATGCAAGGCCTGATATAATATTATAGACTTTATATCAAGTGGAAGCCCAGTGGTGCAGTGGTAGTATCACTGCCTCACAGCTGTCATTTCACTGAGTTAGTTTTCAGCAGGGATTACTTCTATGCAGGGTCTGCATGTCCCTCCTGTATCTGCATATCTTTTCACTGACTAAGCCAGTTTATTTTCACGTCCCAAAGAAATGCCGTTAGGTGCATGTGTGTCTGTGAGTGTATGTGTGTGTGTGTGTGTGTGTGTGTGTGTGTGTGTGTGTGTGTGTATGCGATACAGTGCCTTTTGTGATGGGTCATTCTAAGTGCATACTTCGGCACATCTAAGCCCCCCAGTTACATTGCATTCACTTCTTGGCAGGCTTGCATCCATGTCCAGTACCCAGTATGAAAGATGCATTCCTTCTCCTTTCTCCTTGTAAGAGCTTTGTTGTAGAACTGCTAAAACCCTTTTCTGGAAGACAGAAGCTGGTATCCACTGCTCATTTCCATCTCTTTCTTGTGGGCTTCTCCAGCACCTGGGCTTCAAATCAAACCTAAGCCATTTGAATTTATAAAATAGCGTATCTCCCTGTGAATTTAACAAAACATTAATTTACTTCTGTTACTGTATATGTATCATGTTATACAGTTCATTTTTATTTACTTCTGAAAACACAGTGATCATAAGAGAACATTGTGAATGTATGCAGTTATGATAGTAAAATTAAACTGCAAGTGATGATACCTTTTTTTATTATTTTTGCCACTATGCCTGCCAATCATCAAGCGTCCCCTTGATCAGACACTGTCCTGTCCAAGGAGAGTACCATCCAGATGCCCGTGAGGGTGCTTTGTGGTCTTACAAGCCAGCATCTCAGCATCAAGAGCATTTTCTTTCTTTTGGCCTAATTTGTGATGTGAGTACTACCAACACTGCAAAGGCTGCCTGTTTGTGATTGCATGTTCTCCCACGTGCACCAGTAGGGGCTACTATCACAAAACTTGATGACCACACCTAAATCTTTCCCAGCACTGACACATATATTATGATTGGCCTGCACTCTTCTGCCAAGGCCATGCCATTAGAGCAGGGTGGGAAATACCATGCTCCCCCAGCAGCTGGGTATGCCTATCTACCTTACCTGTGCCCTCAAGCACCTGAGCTGCTTGTTTAACTTGAATTGCTCAGGCTATAGTCATGGCTTTATCTCTGTACATCACTGGTGCAGGTTACTCATGAAACCTTTTAATGAAAGTGGCTCTCTGTTGGAGATGGGGAAGACTGAATCTATAATGAGAGCAGTTTGTAAATGTAATCAGTGTTATTGTGGATGCTTTTCCTTTGTAATTGTTTTTTTTTAGTAAGATCACTTATATTTGCTTCATAAGCATGATGAAACTCTCCAAAGATATGCCCTGGGCAGTCTTAATACAAAGCTTAAAGGGCTGAATGCTGTGTGATGTGTGCTGTGTGTCTAGGCATACCAGTCTATCTTTCATTTGAATAGTTCAGTAGACAGTCTGCTGTGACCTACGCTTTTCTTAGTTGCAGAACAGTTGGTACTAAGGGTATTTGTTCTGTGCATCTTCCCTGTAATATTCTTGAAACTACAAGTTTGGTCTTGAGTTTTCCCTTTTTTTTTGCAATCAAAAAATGTTTATAAATGCTAATGCAATTTTTCATTTATCATATAGACAAGCAGCAAGCGGTGTTACAACCTTAGAAGTGGAGCCCAGCTTTTCTGGGTTAACATGTCCTGTACCATTAGACAAGGTAGGTCTGCCTTTATCCGATTTGATTTGGAATATGAATATTTTTCTGAAAAAAAAATAATTTAAAAAGATCACATATATTTTCAAGATAATCCAAAAATAGGCAGTCTCTTCATCTGCCCAGCTATACTTCCATTTTCAGTACTCACATTTATTCAATTCAGGGTCTCTGTGGAACCTGGACACTGACTCGTTAAATCATGACAACAAGAACAGCAGTATAATGAATTAAATTTCTAAGGACTTGAGAAATAACAACTTTTTTATTTTTGAAAAAGCAATATTATGAACTGTTTTTTTTCTAGACCATTTTATCTTTGTTCTTATTCTTTACATTGCTTTTTCTTACTTCCTGTGTAACTCCTTAGTCTAACCTGTAGTGGATACAGTGCCTTATTCACTATACATTGTAGATGTCTCAGTCTATATTTACTATACATGTATTTTAACTATTCTGACATTGTTACAATACAAAGCTGTTTTGAGCCAGCATAAAGTATATGCTGATAATACATACTGTCACTTTGATTGCCCTTCTATATTTTATTTTACACATTGGGGCTTGATCCTAATGAAAAGCTGTTAATGTGGAATCAGCCCACCTACCCAGGATCCGAATGACTGAATACATATATATTAGTATAACATATTGAGTGATCTACCAAGCTGATATAAGTATACCTTTTTGCACTTGATCTGTTTCAGTGATAGTTAACAAAACTGTACAGCATTTTTTTTATTTGTGTCTTGAATTTGGCTGGTCCCTGTCTGCATTTTGTTGTTTTTCCTGGTTACCTATTATATTCCCAAAAGCCGACAATGTCGAATCCGACATTGTCGACACGAAAATAGCGAAAGTGCAGAATGTCGAACGGGTAAGCGGAAATCTTCATAAGAGGAGATTTCTATTTACTTCAATGTAGTGCTGTCTCAGAGTTGGTATATTTAAGTAGAGGGGGTGTGTGGGGTGTAGGGGGGCTTGCCCCCTGCCTACACGCTTTAGAGTTTCTTTTTTTTTAATTTATTTTTTCTGAACATTTGAAATTTTAATGGTTTGATCATTAAAGGTCGACCTTTAATGATTCGAACCATTAAACTTTCGATGTTCTAATATAGACCCGGTTTTCCTACACTTCCGCACAAGTGTTGTTGTATTCTTAAAGTTGGTGGCTTTAGAATTGCCTGGCCCTGCTGTAAATTTGATTTTGGGCAGTCCCATCTCATTTGCTCACTCGACTGAGTACAGTAAAATCATGTTGGAAGGACTACCCCCTTGCTTCTTTGAATTTGGACACTCCTCCCAGTCCAGTCTCATCAGCTCAGCCTACTGTGTATAGAGATAGCATTTGGGAAGGCAAAATCCCCTTAGTTTCTTAATCTTGAATTATCTTCTGTTTCCTCCCTCTCCACTTCTTCTTCTTCTTCTTCTTCTTCTTTTGGCTTTTTCCAGTTAAGGGTCGCCACAGAGGAACAGCGATCCACAGAACGATTGACAGTGGGGTTTTATGATTTCGAGTTGCCAGCCTTTCACAGAAGGCACACACATGTACACACTCACACCTAAGGCCAATTTAGAGTGTCCAGTCCACCTACAGCATGTCTTTGGGATGTGGGAAGAAACCGGAGCACCCAGATGAAACCCACAAAACCACAGGGAGGACATGCAGATTCTGCACAGAAGGCACCCTGGCCGAGAATTGAACCAGAGAACCTCTTGCTGTGAGGCAGCAATGCTAACTGCTGCACCACCGCAGCCACCCTTTCCTCCCCCTCTACTAAAAAAAAATATTTTCTTCCCTCTCCACTAAAAAAAAAAAAAAAAAAAAAAAAAAAAAAATTACACTTTTCTCAGCTGCTTTTATTGTAATTGTGTTCTTCCTACTTTATTACCTTGTTTTGCTTTGCTGCGTGTTGTTAAGTGTTCAAGTGCTTTTATTCTGCTGCATTTCTTACTGCATATTAGTACCCTGATTAAATTTATCTAGTATTCTAAGTATCTTAGTTTAGGTTTTAGCATCTGGGCTTCAGGCCAGTTACTTTACATTTAAGAAGGTTTTTGTGGTCTACACTCTTGCGGAAAATACCCTTATCAAAACTCTCTCTCCATAAGTCCACCCAAGTATTCAGAGCACTATGTCTGTACAATTCCCATCAGTTTCTCCTTCCAGCCTAGTTGACGTGGGCATACAGAGACAGTGTAGCAACTGCCTCATGTTCACTGACAGCTGCCTTCTCCTAGCACATAATTCTTCTGCTTGCGAGAAATGCATCTACATCAGTAACCTGGAATCCATGCTGTCTCATGCTACAGTCAGTACTCATGACAAAGGGGAGATTGCCAGCACAAACAGCACACCACTCACATCACATAGCCAAACTCAACACAACACACACACACGCACACACACACACACACACACACACACACACACACACACACACACACACACACACATACACCCATGCAAAGATCCTCAATAAAAACTTAGCTAAACAGCAGAGACCTCCAAAACACACTCACAAACATTCCACACACAACACCAAACACATCACGCACAGCAGACAACACACCAGTGTCTCACAAACACAGCCCATAAGGCATAACAATAAACCAACACAGCCCATAAGGCATAACAATAAACACTGATGTTCCCCTCACCAGGATCGACAAGGAGAAGGTCATGGTCAGTTGTCTGTCAGTTGCAGAATCCACCACATCACTCAGGCACTTAAATCTCTCCACAACAGGTACAAGTATGACTCTGTCATTATATATGCTGGTGTGAATGACTTGAGATGTATCTCCCTGAAATATATGAAGAGATACATGACTAAGCTCTTAGAGTATGTGTCCCAGGCAGGTATGACCCTAGCCCTAAACAGCATCCTACCTTCACCAAGAATGATATCACAATACCAACAAAAAAATTGATTTCAACAATTGACTTAGTTTCTGATGTCATTCCAAGGGGATCCAGTATCTGTATGACTGGGATGATATGGCTGACAGGCCTTGATGCTATGCCAGAGATGTCCTCCACCTGTCACCCATGGGATTCCAGATCCAGGCCAAGGCTCTTGCCTCCTCCATTGTGCTTTTTTTAGGCAGTGTCCCAAAGGCAAACCTTCCAACATAAAAGATCTGTCAAAAAGCAAATTGAAGGTCATGTTGCTTACAGTTAGCAAGACACCCATCCAGTTATAGCCAGCTCTAGACCCCCCCCCCTCCATGACTCAGGACACCCACTCTTCCTACCTGGACCTAGTTGACTCCAACAAGGTACCCCCTAACACCCTGATCCCATAGATTGGGTGAACTATTCCTGCACTAATGCACTCACCCAATGATTCCTTGACTTCATCAATTCTAATGCACTAGATCAGCTCATCTCATCCCCCACAAGGGAAGTTCTGGACTTGGTTCTCACCAACATGGGCGATTGCTGCACCACTCCCATAGTATGTTCTTCCCTGGTGAGATCAGATCATTGGTCTGTCTCATTCGAATTTTCTATCCCACCCAACCTTCCCAGCCATAAACCAGGCTAAAAAACTTCTCAAAAGCTGACTACAACCTCCTAAGGTAGGGTATCAGTAGCTTCACACCACTGCCTCCCTCAGAGAATGCAGACAGCTATGCTGAACAGTACTCCAATGCAGTATACAAGCACCTTTACAACTGCATGGACTCAGCCATACCCAATGGAACTAAAACGTGCTCCTCAAGCAAATACAAACCTGTCTGGTGAACATCCTGCATCAACAGGCTTTACAACAAAAGGAAGAAACTGTTGTCCAAGGGTGAAAAGGAACAAATTCCAAATTGGAAAAACTCCCTCCTTAGCCACAACAAGCACAATAGATCACTAATGAAGACCTCCAAAGCTAATTATGAATTGAAACTAGCCTCCAAAACAAATGGAAGCCACAAAGCCTTCTTCAGTTACATCAGAAACCTCCATGGCATAGCCCAGGTTTCTTCCAAATTAGTACTTAATGGTATCACTTACACTGATCCTGTTGACTTAGCGAGCCTGCTAGCAGATAAGTTCAATGCAAACTTCACCCCCCTGTCCCCCACAAAGGCCCATTCAACATCCCTGATACTTGTCCCGCATCTCACATCTCCATAGATTAGGTGTTAAAGGCCCTATCCAAGGAAAAGAACATAGTTTCCATGGGACCTGATGGTATCCCAGGCTGTATTCTGCACCATCTCCAGCAAGAGCTAGCTTTGTCATTGAACCACAGCCTAAGTACAGGCTTCATTCCAGTCAGTGGAGAACTGCCATTGTCATCCCTTTGCACAAAGGTGGTGCTAGTACTGACCCTGGAAACTATCACCCAATTAGCTTGACAAGTCTGATCTGTAAAGCCATGGAGCATATTATTATGGATCTCATAAACAAGGATGTAGGCAATCTCCAAGCACTTGACCTCACCCAGTTCAGATACATCGAAGGCAGATCTTGCCTGTTGAACCTGGTTGACTTCTTTGAGACAGTCACCAAGGCTCTGGATGAGGGAAAGTTAGTACACACAGCTTACCTTGAATTGGCCAAGGCCTTTGACACAATCCCCCACTCAGGCATCACCAGAAAGCTAACACAACTTGGAGTAAATTCTTATCTCATCAGGTAAGTGGCCAACTGGCTTACCAATAGGACCCACAATGTCAAAATAGGCACCTCCACCTCTGACAGCAGACCTGTCATTAGTGGTGTTCCCCAGGGATCTGTCCTGGGACCCTTACTGTTTGGCATCTACTTCTCAGAAGTCCAGGCAAAGACAAAAGGCCTGTGGTTGACCAAGTCTGCAGATGACTGTAAGTTGGGTGCTGTCATTGACTCCCCAAATGATGTTAACATACTGCAAGAGGGTCTCACGGCAATGACTGGTGTCAAAGTCATGGCCTTAAGTTAAACACAGAAAAATGTATTATCATATCATTCGGCAAAAATTGTTCCCTACTGATTACCACATCAACTGCAACCCCCTAAGCACACAACCTGTGGTGAAAGACCTGGGTACTCAGGTTGACAACAATCTCACATTCGACCATCATGTGGACAGAAAAGCCTTTTCTTTCGGTTCATCTCATAAGTAAAGGAATTGCATCCAGAAAAAAAGGAGGTTATTACCTCCCTGTATTCCTCCCTCATTAGGCCAGTAATTGAGTATAACACTCAGTTTGGTATGTACCTCTCCAAACACCTACACCAACTGAAAAGGCCACAAAAATATCTCACAAAGAGAATCCATGGCCTACAGCACCTGTCCTATGTGCACAGGATCAAATCACTATCACTCTACGTGGTATTGTACAGATTACTCAGAAGTAATCTGTGTCTTGCCTACAAGGCAATTTTGGACCCTACCCTACTAGAGATGCTCTATATCTGTAAAATCTTAACTCCTTGTACATTACCCACTCGTAAGGCCTAAATCTAATATGCGATATCAACAAAACCTACTGGAGAGACAGGTTTGTCTCCCAGAGGCTGCGCCATCTCTGGAATAGACTTCCCATACTTGTCAAACAGAGTAACTCGCTGACCCTCTTCAAGTGCAACCTTGATGAGTAGATGGCAAACCACAGATTTGTCCGAGGGGTTCCACTTGTGTCCCTCATTGACAGGGGTGACAGGTGATGACTGAGGTTTTTTTGGGGGGGATAAACTCTTGGCTAGGCTTGTAAGGGCCTCAGGGCCATTAGCCTAGTAACCTACTATGACTGGAATAAACTCAGTGTAATAGTCATCTGTGTTTTTATTAGTGTGTATATTTTATGTAGTATTGCATTTGCAGTGTACGTTATTTGATTAACGTATTTTTACACTATATTTTTTTAAGATAGAATATAATGTGACAAAAAAATTACAGATGATTTGGAGAATGTTAAGAATTTGCAGGGAATATTTCATTGTTGACAGAAGTTCAAGATAGGTTGTTAACTACTGCATGAATTCTTCACTTCTGTATTTGTATAGAAACAACAGGGCAGTTTACCAGCATTGCAAAGAAGAGCATGTATGGAAGGGGCATGCCATATATTCATCTGCACAGTTTTTAAGAATATAAATATCAAAACAGAAATAATGAAGTCTGCTGATAATGGCTTTCTTTAAAATGTGTTATTATTATTTTTTTTTTTAGTGCAGCTCCTTGATATTTTTAGTTCAAATTGTCTGATGTGGATTGTTGTTGATTGGGTGCCTAGAATCAGAAACTTTGGGTTTTCTTCTTACTTTTTAAACTGTGAGTGTAGTTTGACCAGATTGTTTTCAGTAGTGAAATGTTGTAGCGGTGTAGTCATAAACTAAAAAGGAGGGTACAAAGGTTCAGTAGGACTTACCGCCTACAAAAAAATAAGATGCTTACTTTGCATTGTGTTGTCATTTATATTTCTGTTGTAGCAATACTAGCTTCTCAGTGTTATGGGTCTTTATCTTTGTATCCACAGTGCCTTGCTATGGACCAAGTAAGAATGCAGACAAATGAAATGACCGATGAATGATTAAGGAAAAAAGAAAAGATGGAACTCAACAATTTTTGAAAATACAAGTCAGAAGTTTTTGATAAGCTGTCTTCCAACATATTAGTGTAATTATAAGTGATGCCTGATGAATCAGTGGTAGATTTTTGGACCTAGATGAACCTGAGGATCATTCCTTCGGGTTCCTATTAAATGATCGAGGATGCATTCTTTCGAATGTGTCTTGATCGAACTAGAAAGCACGAAAAGGCAAAATAGTGAAACGGCATATAAGCAAAGTCTTTCCCTGGGAAAGAAATCGCTTGGCCGCTTCTGTTACTTTGCCATTTTCATGACTGTAGTGTAATCTCGGAGTGGTATATTTAAGTAGTGGGGGTGTGGGGGGCACAGCCCCCCACTTTATGTAATGTTTTAATTTTTTTTTTTTTTTTTGTGGAACAGCGATTTTTTTTTCCCTTGGAAAAAAATTGCTGTTCTAAGCGTTCGAGATTGTAAGCGTTCGCTTACATGCATTCGATAAATCATCATTTGCTTTTTTAAGTGTTCGATGATTTAACATAGACCCCATTCCCTCACCCTCGAACCAAAGAGAGGAGGGACCTGCTCCAATGGCTGTGGCTGTTTCTGTTCCTACTACAGCCCACTTTTCAGCACCAGCAGCTTTGTTTCTGACACTTTCCTATGTTTCACTACCATCACTACC
Organism: Protopterus annectens; assembly: GCF_019279795.1. Lineage (NCBI taxonomy): Eukaryota > Metazoa > Chordata > Ceratodontiformes > Protopteridae > Protopterus > Protopterus annectens. The sequence goes on along the minus strand of NC_056727.1, from coordinate 663,666,598 downwards.
AAGAGCTTGGCTGTCTTCAGCTCCAGCTTCTGCCTTGATGTACTTGACTGCAGTCTCTCAGAGCCAAGTGCTTCCTAGAGGGCCTGGGGTGCGGTAAACTCTGAGGCCTTTTGGAACTATCCCTGCCCTTCAGTTCCTCTTCCTTAGACAATTTGGCACTGGTCTTGATATCAGATCCAGCTGGATCAGAAGTTGGTAGAGGAGTTTGCCCTAGATTTTCATATCCATGGGGTCCTCTTGTCTGTCATCCAGCTTTGGCATCAGCAGTTGGCATCATAGAAAGGATATTGTCTTACTTTGAGATGGGTGCATCTGTTCCAGTGCCAGATCCATCCTGATTCTCCTGTCCTTCTAGGATCTCACTCTCTCATAAGCTATTCTGGGGACAGCCTGCATCATTAGGCTCCAAGCAGCCCCAATCCAGGGGTATCCACTGTTACCTCCTTCCTTTAGGGGAGAAGAACCAATGCAGAAGGAAGCACTTAGGATTCTCCAGAGGAATTTTTTACTGAGAACTTTAACCTCAGAGAAGGAAAAGGGTTCCTCATCATCTCTCCCCTTGACGATGCCTTCTTAGGCAATCTATTGGAATTAATGAGACAATGGTGGGGTGGGGGGCTTCCTCAAGGCATTTGGTGCATGCCTATCCACTTCGTGGCTGTTTCCACGTCTGGACACACTTGTTGACATTGTGTCATGGAGGGCTAAGAGAGAACCCAATGCAGTGGAACTGATCCCCCAAAAGTAGCTAAGGTATTGGTCCCCCACAGGGAGAGGTCCTTTTGGAATAAAGGTCCATCCATGGATGCCATTGTGTTGCTACTGCCATGAAGAAAGAAATCTCAGAAGGTGCAGCATTATTTAATTCCCCAAACGGGGTTGTGAGTATTGGACTGATTTGGCAAGTGGACCTATGCCTCAGCCATATTTGCCTCCATGAGCTGAATTAGTTGGCATATTTGCTTGGGTTTCCGAGGGAATAATTTACTAGTTCTGTATAAGGTTTAATTCAGGCTATTGTTCCTTCTTATAATGTGGCTTCTGGTAAAAGAAAGAGGAATACCTCTTTTCCTAAAGAAATTCAAGATTTTGAATCTGGACATGAAGATGAAGGGATGGATGCAGGGTTTTCTCCTCAGATTTCTGATAAAGAATCAGAAGAGTGCACAGTATCTGATTCTCCCTGTGGAGGTTTCTGTTTCTGTGAAAACATTTCCAGAATACGGCAGTGTTTTCATTGGGAGAGCACTGAGGTTTCTTAGTCACTCAGAAAATACTACGTGCTGTTGCAGATGGAATTTTCAGAATATTCACCCATTCTTCCTGTGCTGTCAGCTTTGACAGTTGTGTGTGTCACTGCTAGCAGATTTCCTGATAGTCAGCCTGCTGTCCAGTGGCAGCTGGTGACTTCAAATCAAAGGGGGGGGGGGGCTGCAGGAGACACCTGAATGATGTGAGGCCAACTAGAAAGGGGTGGGGTTAACTTCATGGGGTGGATGTTACAGTGGGAACAACACCGATCATACTTACCATTTTACATAAAATAACTTCAATCACTATTGAACATTTTGAATAGTCTCCCAAATACTATAGTATGGTAAACTGTCAGTTGACCGGAATCCAAGCAACCAGAACTCTCAAGCAACCAGAAAACATTTGAAGAAATACAGTACAGTTTTCATGTGTTGAACTTTGTCCCCCCCCCCACCTTGCAGAAACATACCTTATGATGTTATGTGATCCTATCTCGCCTACATTCTGAATGATGGGTTCGGAGCCGATCCCTCGGCTCCGACTCGGCACGCTTATGCCAAAGAGCGAAGTCTCTTATTGGCTGAGCTTACTATATCCCAGGATGCACCACCACCAGTCCCCCAGATCTCGTTTGCCGCTTCCCTGCGAAGACGTGGTCTCGAGCTGGCTGGGCTAAGTAGTTTATTAAACTAACTTTTCTGTCAGTTTTTTGCTGTTTTTGCTCAAAAAAGCTGTTTTAACAGCTATCGCTTACTTTGTGTACGATTTGGACTTGAAATTGTTGTGTGTGATTGAGTTCAGTTTGTTTTCGGCCCCCCTCCATTCAGGGCCTTCCCGGACTGTTAATATTTGAATTACAGGGTCTCTAATAATTGTTCAAGTTGGGTTAGAGTTACCTGTTCTTGTTACAGGAAGAGTTGGATTTATTTATTACTGTAAGCTTATATCAGTAGTTAAAATTTAGTGTACTTTCCTGTCAGAGTGACTAGATTTGTGTATCAACATGTCTCAACCCCATAGGCCTTCGGGCTTTAAGAAATGTTCTAAATGTGCTTTTAAGATGTCTGTTACTGATGACCATCTACTGTGTGTGTATTGTTTAGGGGCAAAGCACTTGCAGGAGTCATGCAGTGTATGTCACGCTTTTTCCTCCAGGGTCCTCCAGGAGAGGAAAAATAAATTGATTCTCAAAGGCTTGATTAAACCCTCTTTCGAAGAAGCCTTGGCTTCCTCTCCGACTCCTGCCAAAAAGAAAAGGGCTTCGGCTCCGACCAGTCCGTCGGACCCGACTGCCAAGAGACCTAGGCAGGCCTCCCCTTCGGCTCCAAAGACTTGAGCCGAGGTCGAACGGTCTGCCTCGATGCCTCCAGTATCGACTCCTCGGGCTTCGGAGCCGATGGCTGGGGCATCGAGGCGGGTCTCCTTCGCCGGCTCCACTGCTCGGAGCCGACAAGGGTCGCCCGCTCAGACACTTCCTCCTCGGCCGAAGTCTACCTCGGCACCGATGGAATCTGGTGTGTGTGTTTCCTCGGCGCCGATTCTCATCGAGTCGCCTCGGAGCCGGTCCCCTAGTCCATTGGGGCCGAGGGAGAGGTCTTCTCGAACCCGTTCTGTTTCCTCTCGGTCTTCGAGAATGTCGGATTCTGATATAGACAGGGTGCTCCAAAGACTTTTCCAGTCTCCAGTCTTCCAAAAATTTGTTTCGGTTCCGACCCAGTTGGCCTCGGAGCCGATGACCATGACCCACCCCATTGCCATTCCTCCTCCGACTGCTTCGGCTCCGTCGGAGCAGGTGCTCTTGGAGCCGGTGGAGATCTCAGGGTCGGCTCCGACCCTTACTCCAACCCGGGCCCTCGGGTCCGAGTTTGGTACGCGGACTTCTTCGGCTGGACCCGAGGGTGATGTTTCGGGACCTTTGCTTTCGGTTCCGAGCCTCCCTCTCGGTGCTTCGGCTGCGGGACTTCCATCTGCCTTCATGGCCCCGGAGACCGGATTCTCCCAGGATTCTGGGGGTCCGGCTTTCGGGGCCATGAGGAGTGCCTTGGCCAAATCCTCTTCGGCCATCTCTCCGGTTCTACCAGCACCTTCCCTGGGCGTGGATACTGGGTCTTTGGCAGTTCCCCTGTCCGTAGCCAGCGGAGCCCCGAGGCCTGAGGTTACCCCCAGTGGGGGTTCCCCTCTTCCTGAGGGTTCTTCGGAGTCATCTCCAGAGGAACCCCCAAGGAAGAGATCGTGCAAGAGGAAGCACGTGGACTCCCCTGAGTCTATTACATCGGACACGGATATGGATGATGCGGAGGGGTCCCCTAAGTCGTCCTCGGACGATGTCTCCTTTGCAGACATCTTAGAGATCCTCAAACAACGAGGCGGCTGGATGTCCAAACCCCCCTCTGCGGACGAATCAGTGCTCCTCAAGGCCTTTGGGGCTCAGCCCTCCGCCTCCTGGGTGTCTCCGCCCTTCGACGAGCTTCTGGATTTAGTTTGTCGAAGGGCGTGGGAACACCCGGATACCGTGGAACCAGTCCCTTCTCGCCCAAACAAATTCTTATCTGCACCCCCCGAGAAGGAGTTCCTTACTAAAGGCGTGGCTGTAGATGCCATGGTGGTGGCATCTGCTACACAACAGGACGTGGCAGAGGCTTCAACGTCCATCCATCCTCCTAATAAGGAGTCTAGGAGTATGGATAGGTACGGGAAGCGCACCCTGACTTCAGCGGCCTTTACCTTAAGGTCTCTGAATTATTTGGCACATTTTACCAGGCTTCAGAGGGATCTGGTCAAGGAGTTGTCAGACTCCCTCTCGGGTAACCTACCTGAGCAGCTAGCCCAGTCCGTTAGCTCTCAGTTGGCTATCCTTACGTCAATTGCTAACTCGTCCATGAGGCTCATTTCTTATGCGGCCGAAGGCGGGTAGAGCGCAGGCACAGGCGTTGCTTCACGTGAGACAAGCCTGGCTCCGCTTGTGTCAGTTTGGAGGCCTTCAAGTCTTCCTTCGCCGACGCTCCCTTTGATGGGTCCTCATTGTTTGGACCCAAGGTGAAAGACACCCTTACCCGCTGTGAGCAAGAGGGAAAAACGTTATCTGCCGTAGGGGCCCGTTATTCCACTCCCTTCGGCCTTACCCCAAGGCCAAAGGAGGGAAAATGTGGTTCAAAATCTCGCAAGTTTTTCTCCCAACAGCAGGAAGATTCCCCGTCCAGAGGCAGAGGGCAGGGAAATTTTTCAGGGAGACGCCGTCCCAGAGGCGGCAGAGGGCCCGGCAATTCTGGAGACCGCGAGTCCTTTCGTGGCTCTTCAGCCTCCCATACTACATGAGGTATTGCCCGGCTGTGCTGCTCGAGCCAGTCGGGTGTCGTTGCCAAGCACCTAGAAGCCTGGGAGTCAATCACTCAGGACAGATGGGTGCTTCGGATAATGCCGGAGGTTACACCATCCCATTCAAGTCCTCACCCCTTCGCTCAAGAGAATCCCGGACCCACCACCCAGTCAAAGGGAAATAGCAGCCGCAGAAGCTTCAAAGCTGCTAGAAAAGGAGTCATCCAACCGGTCCCCACAGACCAAATCGGATCAGGAAATTACTCAAGGTTCTTTTAGTGCCAAAAGACAGGGGACCTGAGACCAATATTGGATCTCAGCAGACTAAACCTATCCGTCACGAAATCCAAATTCGAATGGTCACGTTGCAATCCATTCTCCCGTTGTTGGAGAAGGATGTTTGGATGTGCTCCATAGACCTCAAGGACGCCTATTATCACATACCGATACATCAGGCGTCCAGAAGGTACCTGCGCTTCAGCCTGGGAACCAGTCATTACCAATTTTGTGCTCTGCCCTTTGGTCTCACCACAGCCCCCAGGGTGTTCACCAAGTGTTTGGCAGTAGTGACGGCTCACCTGAGGAGTCTTGGATTCCAAGTGTTTCCCTATCTCGACGACTGGCTCCTGACTGCCACCACCAGGCATCTACTTATGGACAACCTCAAAGCCACCATCTCCCTGGGTGTTTCCCTAGGGATTACATTCAATTGGTCAAAGTCTGTCTTGCTGCCCTCTCAGCGCATAAAGTTTATAGGAGCAGAGATAGACTCAAGATTGATGCGTGTCTTTCTTCCTGCCGAAAGGATACGAACTTTACAGGGCCAAGTTCTAGCTCTGATCTCAAGATCCAAAGCCCCAGCCAGGATGGTCCTACAGGTGCTAGGCTCAATGTCTGCCACGGTGCTGTTAGTTCCTCTAGCAAGGTTACACATGAGGATTCTTCAGTGGCTCTTATCAACTCAATGGTCCTTTCAAGATCTTCCCCTCAATCATCACATCATGATTACGGAAATATGCAAAAGGGACCTTCGCTGGTGGCTTCAGACATCCAACTTGGATCAGGGAAAACCCTTTGTTCTCCCCCCTCCAATGGCTACCCTGACGACAGATGCCTCCCAGATAGGGTGGGGGGGGCATTGTCTGGGCAGGCTAGTTCAGGGATCCTGGCTTCCGGACGAAGCTCTTCTCCACATCAACGTGTTGGAGATGAGGGCTGTACTTCTATCCCTACAGGCCTTACACAAGTTCCTTCCTCACGGCATCATCGCCATCCACGCAGACAACATGTCGGTGGTTTGGTATCTGAACAAACAAGGAGGGACCAGATCGTATCCCCTTTGCAGAGAGGCCATGAGAGTGTGGGAATGGGCTTTAGCTACCAACCGCTTCTTGGTAGCGACCCACATCCCGGGAAGTCAAATGTATTGGCGGACAAATTAAGCAGGACAATTCTCTCTCCTCACGAATGGTCTCTAAACCGCAGTAGCAGCCCAGGTTTTCAAGAGATGGGGACCGTGCTGCGACCTATTTGCGACTCCACAAAACACCAAGTGCCAAAGGTTCTTCTCCTTGATTCCACATCAGGAAGTACCAGCCATGGATGCTCTAGCACAACCTTGGCCAACAGGGTTGCTTTATGCTTTTCCCCAATTCCACTCCTTCCCAAAGTTATTCAAAAGCTTCTCAGCTAGGGTCTTCAATGATTCTGATTGCCCCATACTGGCCTCGTCAGATATGGTTTCCTTACCTGAAAAAGCATGCAGTGGACGATCCGTGGACCTTAGACATGATCCCGGATTTGCTAATCCATCAGTCGGGACATTGGCATCAGTCCCTTCAATCTCTGAAATTGACAGCTTGGCTCCTCCACTTCCAACCTTGGTTAGAAGTCACACACTAGACCCGGAAGTTGTGCACATTTTATCTTCGGCCCACAAACCTACCACTAACAAATTGTACCTCAGTAAGTGGAAGAGGTTTGCTATCTGGGCTCAACTCAAGGGCTTAGACCCTATCACTGCTCCTGTCCCAGAGGTTTTGAAATTCTTAACATCCCTATTTAATCAGGGATCTTCTGTCTCAACTATTAAAGTTCAACTAGCAGCTATCTCTAAATTCCATGAATCCACGGATCCTCCTTTGATGAGCAGCAGATTATGCAAAACATTCATTAAAGGTGCGAGCCTGTTAAGACCACCAGTTTTTCATCCTGCACCTCCGTGGGATCTTGATTTGGTGCTGCGCGCATTAACATCTCCCCCCTTTGAACCGGCTGCTACGTGCGAGTTAAAATATCTGTCATGGAAAACGGCATTTTTAGTGGCTATTACTTCTGCAAGAAGGGTCTCAGAGCTTCAAGCCCTGTCTATTAAACCACCGTATTTGATTTTCCACAAAGATAGAGTATCACTTAGGCCTAATCCATCCTTTGTCCCAAAGGTCTGCTCTAGTTTCTGTCTTCAACAATCTCTAGAACTACCAGTTTTCTTTCCAAAATTCTCTAATGAAGCAGAATACACTCTCCATAAATTGGATGTTCACAGGCAATTACGCTTCTATTTAGACAGGACTCAGCAACTTCGTAAGTCAGACCAGTTGTTTGTGTCCTTCTCAGATAATAAATTGGGCCAAACCATCACAAAAGCTACAATCTCAAAATGGATCAGAGATTGCATAACTCAGGCCTATTCTTCTTCGAATAAGCAACTTGCATCATCTATCAAAGCTCATTCTACCAGAGCTATGGCTACTTCTATAGCTTTTCATTCCAAGCTCGCTATTTCGGAAATTTGTGCTGCGGCTACTTGGTCCAACCCGCACACGTTCATTTCCCACTACAAATTGGATGTGGCATCGAAAGGACGAGCTTCATTTGGTTCCACGGTACTCAGGAGTGTTTTCCAGTGAGCCACCCAGGATTCAGGTGCTAGGGACGCTGTCCCATCATTCAGAATGTAGGCGAGATAGGATCACATAACATCTTTTAGTTATGTACTCACCATAACTTCAGATGTTTGGGATCCATCTCGCCATTCCTGATACCCACTCTCCTTCCCCCTGCCTTGCAGATCAGAAGAGATTGAACGGTTTTGAGCTCTACTGTTTTATCTTGTTTCATCTGACGATGTTATATAAGCAGGGTATGCATGTGTGCATGTATGCGGACAAACTAGATCTGGGGGACTGGTGGTGGTGCATCCTGGGATATAGTAAGCTCAGCCAATAAGAGACTTCGCTCTTTGGCATAAGCGTGCCGAGTCGGAGCCGAGGGATCGGCTCCGAACCCATCATTCAGAATGTAGGCGAGATGGATCCCAAACATCTGAAGTTATGGTGAGTACATAACTAAAAGTTTTTAGAGTTTTAGAATTTTAAAGGGAAGATAGGAATAAATTCCCTCTCTCCCCATCCTAAGAGTAAGTCAAACCAAACAAATAGTATAGGGTACAATATTTTAATAGTAACTCTCAAGCAACCAGAAACTACAGATGTTATGTTGTCCTATCTCGCTATTCATTCTTACTGGTTGGGTTCGGAGCCGATCCTCAGCTCCGACTCGGCCGCATACTATAGCTCGAAGTCATTCACTTGGCTCATGGCTGAACACATATCCCATCATGTAGTGTGTGTGATTCCCCAGATCTCATTTGCCGCTTAACAGATTGGAGGTTCTTCATCCTGACCATGGCTATGTTTTTGAAATTTTTAGATATCTCGTATTTTTCTTAGCTGTTTTTGCTCTTTAGTTTCATACAACTCTTTGATATAGATAGTTATTCTTCTTGTGTTGTGTGTGTTGTTTATTCTACCCTTTACTGTGATTACTGCTTAAGTTGGCCATTGCCTTAGTCGCAGGCCTGTTTTCCACCTATCCTGTCGTTAAGTTTTAAGGGTTCCCATTCTATAGCTTGTGTTTATCTCAGTGATTCTTGGCTTGTTTAAGTTAGAGGGCCAAGTGCCCACTTGAATTAGAGGGCATAACTTATCTTTCTTTAATTAAATTTCTCTTTTTAGTAGCAGTGCTAGGTCCATTTAAGTTAGACGGCCTAACACCCATTTAACTTAAAGGGTAGAATTGATTTTTTCTTATAGTTAAATAGATGTGCTGTGAGTTTATGTTTTTATAGAGTACTGTTTAGGCTTGAATTATTATGTGTGTTATTTCACCTTATAGTGTTTTGTAGTTAGTATTCAATTTATAGTGTTTTTGCAGTTCTTTTCTTTCTCATTATGTCTAAAGAGAGTAGAGCGAAGGAACCAAAGCTCGTCTGGCTTTAAAAAGTGTCAAAAATGTTCACAGAAAATGTCTTTAACTGATGGTCATAGCATTTGTGTTTACAGCTTGGGGGCCATTCACCTTCAGGAGTTATGTACCTTCTATCATTCTTTCATTTCACGAGTTTTGCTGGAGAGAAAGAATAAATTAATAGTCAGAGAGCTACTGCAAACTCCATTCTCTGAAGCTCTAGAAAGTCAGAGTACCTCCTCCAAGCCTAAGTCTCCTTCTTCTAAAGGTGATAAACTTTCCAAAAGACCTTCTTCTTTTTCCTCATCAAGTCATTCAGAACCACCAGCAAAAATATCTAAAACTTCTTTAGAAAAATCGATCTCTTTGGCTCCACAGCATTTGGAACCGAGTGAGATTTTGGAATTGGACAAGTCGAGTCCTTCGGCTCCACAGCCTTTAGAGTCGAGAAAGACTAGCTTTTGGAGCCGGTCCACTGAATTACTACTGGTCTCCCTACCTTAAGATCTCCCATATTGGAGAGATCTCCCTCACCTACCCTTTCTTCCAGATCATCTAGAAGCCTATCGGATGATGATGTGGATAGGGTTGTGCACAGACTACTGAAGTCGCTGGTGCTGGCTAAATTATTTTTGACTCCAGCCCAACTAGTTCCGGAACCAACTAAGACTCTTTCATCCACACTGATTCCTCCTCTGAGCCAAGCTGGATCTTCAGAGCCGGAGTGCCAGGTACCGATTGCTGTACAATCTTCGCTCACGAGACCCCTCCAGGAGATTTCGGAACCACTGTCTGCTCTGACACCCTCGGTGTTATCCGGGTTGTCTAGGAGCCAAAGTTCTCTGGTCGGTTCCAGGGGAGATGCTTGGACCTGAGTCTCTTCGGTTCCGAGCATACCTCTCTGGCCATAGGCAAAGGTGAGCTTGGGTCCTACATTGTGCTTGGAGCTGGTCTCATTGGAACTGAGGAATCTTTCTACTTCTTTGGAACTGGGGGCATCCTCGGAGCTGGTGGGACCTGCTTTCGAGCTGATGAGGAGTGTGCTGTCCCCTCCTACAGCTCTACACAAGGGTACTAGTAGTGTTCCCCATAAAGCACCGGCATCTTGTCTCTGCAGCACTCCATCCTCAGGATAGTGGAGATTCAGGGCCTCAGGTAGCCCCATTGGGCAAGTCACACTCTCCCGAGACCTCCACAGAATACCCTTCTGAGGAGGCTTCTTGGAAGAAAACATGCAAGAGGAAGCATCTGGACTCGCCAGATGAGTCAGTCACCTCAGACACTGACCTCAAGGAGTCAGAAGGGTCCCCACAGTCACCCTCTGAAAATATCTCCTTTGCAGATATCTTAGAAATCCTGAAACAGAGAGATGGCTGGAAGCCCATCAACCCTTCTGATGAGGAGTCGGTGTACCTGAAGGCCTTCGGATCTCAACCTTCAGCCTCCTGGGTGTCTCTGCCTTTTGATGAACTAATTGAATTGGTTAGTCAAAAGGCATGGGAGTCTCCAGACGCAATGGAACCAGTCCCTCGGAGGCCAAATAAATTTATAACAGCTCCATTAGAGAAAGACTTTCTTACTAAAGGCATCTCTGTAGATGTTATGGTGGTGGCAGCACCCACCAAGAAGGAACTCTCTGAAACATCCTCATCTGTCCATCCACTGAACAAGGAGTGTAAAACAATGGATAGATACGGGAAGTGTATTTTCTCATCAGCAGTTTTTACACTTAGATCGCTGAACTACCTTATGCACTTCACTAGGCTACAAAGAGGTCTCCTGAAAGAGTTAGGAGAGGTATCAAACAAAGTGACCTCTCAGTTATCCACCTTAAATTCTATAGTTAACTCCTCCATGAGGCTAATTTCCTATGCAGCAGATGGAGCGAGCAGGGCAGCGGGTTCAGGAGTTTCCCTAAGGAGACACTCCTGGATGCGCTTGTGTAACTTTGTGGAACCCTTAAAGTCTACCTTTGTCAACAACCCTTTCGATGGTTCCTCACCCTTTGGACCAAAAGTCAAGGACACACTCGCCAGATGCGAGCAGGGAGGAAAAACTCTCTCTGCCGTGGCAGTACATTTTTCTGTACCTTCCAGGCCCTATCCTAAGGGTCAGAAGGGTAGAAAAATGTGGATCAAAAAATCCCAGGGAGTTTTTCAGGACGCAGGAGATGAATCCTCCTCCAGGGGCAGAGGGGGAGGTTATAATGGTAGATGTCCTTCATGAGGCAGAGGGGATCTGCAAAACCAGGGTGACCATGATTCCTTTTTTGGCTGACCCTTCAAGTGCTCTTGAAAGGAGGCCCATCTGTTCTACTCTGGAGGCAGTCAGGGGGCATTTATCTTTGTACCCAGAAGCCTGGTGAGCTATCACAAAAGACAAGTGGACACAAAGTATAATATCCAGAGGTTATTCCATTCCCTTTTGCCTTCCCATCCCACAATTCAGAAGGATCCCAGACATTCCACCCAGTCAAAGGGAACAAGCAACTATAAAGATTCAAAAGTTGCTAGACAAAAGAGTCATCCAAGAATTCCTTGCAGACCAAATAGGATTCGGAACTTACTCAAGATTCTTTTTAGTGCCGAAAAGAACAGGGGACTGGAGACCGATATTGGATCTTAGCAAACTAAATTAATTTGTAAAGAAGTCCAAGTTCCGAATGGCAACACTGCAGTCAATTCTTCCCTTTTTAGGGAAAGACGATTGGATGTGCTCAATAGACCTCCAAGATTGGTACTACGACATAAAAATGGACAGACCATCAAGGAGTCACCTACACTTCCGGTTGGGGGCCAGTCATTACCAATTCCCAGCTCTGCCCTGTGGTCTCACTACCACCCCCAGAGTGTTCAACAAATGCATGGCAGTAGTCATGGCTCACTTGAGAAGGCTAGGATTCCAAGTGTTTCTGTACCTGGCACCTGACTGTCACCACCAAGCATCTACTGCAACAGTCAAGAGACACCACTTTACAAATCTGTTCTCAATTAGGGATAACAATACATTCAGAAAAGTCTGCCTTGTTGCCATGTCAGCATATTACTTTTATAGGAGCAGAACCAGACACCGTCTCTATTATGGCAAACTTACCTGCAGAAAGAGTTTTTGCACTCAGACAGCAGATAACCAATCTCCTGCCAAAGACTAAAGTAACAGTGAAAACAGTTCTGAAAGTCCTAGGAACTATGGCAGCAACCATAACCCTAGTCCCTTTAGCCAGGATGCACATGAGAATTCTTCAGTGGCTCCTTTGTTCTCAGTGGTCCTTACAAGAGCTTCCCATGTCTCACCAGATTAGAATTACAGAGTGATGTAAGAAGGATCTAAGATGGTGGCTCCTTTCCAGTCATGTCATGTTAGGTCGACCCTTTACCACAGAACAACCTCTGGCAACAGTGACGATGGACACCTCCCAGATAGGGTGGGGAAGCATTTTCTGGGGAGGACAGTCCAAGGCACATGGAAGGAACACCAGACCCATTTGCACATCAATGTTCTAGAGATGAGAGCAGTGCTCTTAGTGTTGCAAGCACTTCAGGACTCTCTTCCAATAGGAACAATTGCAATTCAGTCAGACAATATGTCAGTGGTTTGGTACATAAACAAACAATGAAGAATCAAGTCTTACCCCCTTTGCCGAAAGACCCTCAGTGTATGGCAATGGGCAATCTCTTCCCAGTGCTTTCTGATAGCAATGCACATTCCGGGGAAGTCCAGTATGATAGCAGACAAGCGCAGCAGAGCAACACTGATGCCTCATGAGTGATCCCTAAAGAAAGAGATAGCAGAAAGGATATTCTGAAAATGGGGCCAGCCTTGCTGCGACCTATTTGCCACTCCCAGGAATGCCAAATGCAGCCGGTACTTTGCCCTAATTCCCCCTCTGGAGGAGTCACCAAGGGATGCAGTTGTCCACGATTGGCCCTCAGGACTACTTTATGCCTTTCCCCCTTTTTCCCTAATACCCAAAGTCATTCAGAAAGCCTACTCATTGGGAAGCAGGATAATTCTCATCGCTCCATACTGGCCTTGTCAGATTTGGTTTCCCTTCCTCTGGCCTCAATTCAGGAGGAACCGTGGACTCTGGACCCAGTTCCAGACTTTCTGACTCATATGTCAGGAATGTTCCACCTCTCCCTCCAAACCCTCAATTTGACAGCATGGCTGCTCCAGTTCCCAACTTAGTCAGGCTTCACAATTTTACACCAGTAGTTAAACACATCCTGGTATCCTCGCACAAGGCTGCAATGAGGAAGCAATATTCTAGTAAATGGAAAAGGTTCTCATACTGGGCACAATCTAAAAACATCGACCCCTTTTCTGCCCCATTCATCTCTATTCTTGAGTTCCTATCAGAGCTTTTTCAACTAGATTCAGCTGCAGCTACTATTAAGGTGCAATTAGCTGCAATCTCAAATTTTCATATAGGTGACGTTACTTCCAATGTAATGTCACACAGATTATGTAAAGCGTTCTTGAAAGGTACCTGCTTATTAAGACCCCCCATTAAAGAACCTCTCTACCCATGGGACTTGAATTTTGTTCTGACATACCTGACCCTACCCCATTTGAACCCTCATCAACTTGTGACCTCAGATTTCTGTCTTAGAAAACAATTTTCTTAGTTGCTATTACCTCTGCAAGAAGAGTTTCGGAATTGCAAGCTTTATCAATCAGACCTCCTTATTTGATTTTTCATAAGGATAGAGTATCTCTCTGGACTAAGACATCATTTTTACCTAAGGTGTGTTCACAAAATAACTTACATCAATCCATTGAGCTGCCAGTGTTTTTCCCTAATCATGGCAACAAGGCAGAATACAAGCTACATCAGTTAGATGTGCATAGACAACTTTGCTTCTATTTGCATAGAACCAAAGATTTCAGGAAGTCTGATCAATTGTTTGTTTCCTTTTCAGAAGTTGAAAAAGTCATGCCAGTCTCTAAAGTCTCGCTATCTAACTGGCTCTCAAATTGTATTACCTTTATTTACAGCGCTAATAACAGACAACTACCATTCAAAGTTAAAGTTCACTCTACTAGGGCCATGGCTACGTCATCAGCTTATCAAGTTAGGCTATCAATGGGCAGTATTTGTGCTGCTACCTGGGCAAGACCGCACACATTCATTACTCATTACAAAGTGGATTTGACCTCCAGGGACAGGGCCTCCTTTGGTTCCACTGTTCTGAAATGTGTACTCCCATGAGCCACCCATGGAATATGGTGCTAGGAACGCTGTCCCAACCAGTAAGAATGAAGATGAGATAGGACAACATAGCATAAAGAAGTTATGTATTCACCATAATGTTCCATGTTTGTTGTCTATTTCGCCATTCATTCTTATGATCCCTCCCACCGTTACCCTGCCTTGGGGTTCTAGAGAACCTAGAGGAATTTCATTCTTGGACAAGGAGCCCCTCTGACCTTCTTTCTTCTTAAGTACTTAAGCAATAATAAGGTAGTGAAGAATATTATTCAGAAGCATTGGTCTATATTGACCTTGGATAGCAAGACCAATAGTCTAGTTGGGGACACACCGACTTCTACATATCGGAACAACAGCAATTTGAAACAATTGTTATGTAATGAAAGAAAGCAAGTGGGACAATATGGGCAACAAACAGGGACTTATCCATGTAGACACTGTAGTGTCTGTAAGGTCTTAACTAAAGAACAAAAATACAGACATCCCACTTTAGTCTTTGAATTCATATACAGGTTCTATGCCGACTGCACTACTATGCAATTGGTATACCTAGCTACATGTGATCTTTGCCCATGTTTTTATGTAGGGAAAACCGCACAGCGGCTTAGGGACAGGGTATATAAACATTTGTCAGATATAAGGAAGGGTGACATCAAGAACACTCTAGCCAAGCATCAGAGTTTTCAAATCATCATTTTTCTTTCAGGGTTCTACAACAGGTACATCAGAATAGGAGGGGTGGTAATTGCAATAATTTTTTGGAACAAGTGGAGCTTAAAGGATTCTTAGGATGCAAGCACATAAGCATCCAGGGCTGAATAGTCAAGTGAACATTAAGCCCGTTTTAAGTGGGAAGAAACTGAAGGTGTATAGACACAAGTAATAGATTTTATTGCTGATCATAATGTAATTTTGGCACCAACTTTGTGTGTATATGATTGGTTTTAATGTGTTTTAAGTATGTCTTTGTTTTATTAGATTTTATAACGATCTGAAGAAGCAATTTGCGAAAGCGCTTGTCCTTTTTGTTTATTAAACATTTTATATAAGTGAAGATTCTGCCATGGTTGTCCTGTTGGTGTTGTTTTGTATGTAGTTTTGCAACCTGGAAATTACTATGACTCTGTTTCCAGACTGAACTTCCTCCAAGGCAGGAATATTGTATATTAACTGGGTCAATGTCTCTTTAAGAAAGTTGATGCTGTTACAAGGTATACTTTCTAAATTTTCCAGTATTGTCCTTCATCTCTCTCAGAGTAAAAAGTGTCATCAAATCAGCTCCACCTGAGCCTTTTTGTTATTTTTATAGTTTTACAATGTTTTACATTATTTTACGATTAGAAGGTAACACGGGGTGCCAGAAGTGAATAAATAACATTTAAAAGATACCTCTACCATTCATATGCATTATTCTTTATAATAGTTTTAAATAAACATGAAACCAAGAAAACTGCTGCAGATATGACATCTGCAATATCACTGATGCCTTGTGACAAACTATAACTGCAAGGTAACCTAGCAGAAAACTGGAAGTCTTGATGTGAGATTTTTAATGTTCTGTCAAAGAAAACTAAAGTAGAATGTTTTTTACATATAGCAGGAACAGAAGCTATTGAATTATGTAATACATTTGGGCTGGCCGTCAGTATAACAGAACTTTAAATCTGAAGCTGTGGTGGCAGGTGGCCCTCAATGCGGACAAATTTCCAGGGCTCAATGATACCATCTCTATTTTACCATTACTCAAATTAAGAGCTGCAGTTCAGAGTAATGGTGAATGTGGAAGAGAGGTGAAGAAGAGAGTACAGGCAGGGTGGAATGGGTGGAGAAGAGTGTCAGGAGTGATTTGTGACAGACGGGTATCCGTAAGAGTGAAAGGGAAGGTCTACAAGAGTGTAGTGAGACCAGCTATGTTATATGGGTTGGAGACAGTGGCATTGACAAAAAGGCAGGAGTCAGAGCTGGATGTGGCAGAGTTAAAGATGTTAAGA
This sequence comes from Protopterus annectens, assembly GCF_019279795.1. Lineage (NCBI taxonomy): Eukaryota > Metazoa > Chordata > Ceratodontiformes > Protopteridae > Protopterus > Protopterus annectens. Next base: position 663,650,578 of record NC_056727.1, on the reverse strand, counting down.
TTTGCAATCGGTGTGACTAGGATGGATAGGATTAGGAATCGGTATATTAGAGGGTCAGCTCATGTTGGACAGTTTGGAGACAAAGCAAGAGAGACGAGATTGCGTTGGTTTGGACATGTGCTGAGGAGGGATGATGGGTATATTGGGAAAAAGATGCTAAGGATGGAGCTGCCAGGTAAGAGGAATAGAGGAAGGCCTAAGATAAGGTTTATGGACGTGGTGAGAGAGGACATGCAGGCGGTTGGTGTGACAGAGCAAGATGCAGAGGATAGGAAGAAATGGAAAGAGATGATCCGCTGTGGCGACCCCTAACGGGAAAAGCCGAAAGAGAATGATGATGATGACTCAAATTAAGAGCTGCTAAATTATAAAAGATTTATATTCTGTGATCATTACCTCAAAAGACCACTAGAGGGCTCCATAATACTCTTTACAGGTTTATATGTGTGAAACATCTTTATATGCATTTTTCATTATGCAGTTTTATACTATTTTAATTCATTTTATGATCATCAGTATTTATATTTATATTTATATTTATTATATTACTGTATAACTTATCAAATTAAATTGATTTGTGGAAGATATTTATCTACATTTTAAAAGCATATATATATATATATTTTTTTTTTTCAACACTTGTAATTGTTTTTCCAGGTTTTTTTAATGTTTTTTTGTATGGCTCATTGACATAAACAATGTAGACATTTATTTAGAACAGATGTATTTTTGAGAAAGTTGTGCACAGCTTTATACATTTGCAGTATTTTTACATATTTTTACATGATTTTTTAAAACAGTGTTTTATATACATTTTACTTTATTTCATGATGCACCTTTAAATATTTGAATTTTTGAATTAATTAATTGATGGTGATTGTTATATAAGGGAGATTTTATGATGTACTGATTGTCTGATGTTGTCTGATGAAGTCAAGAAGTTGACGAAAACGCACATTATTGTTTGTCAGTGGATTAAGGCGTTCACATGCTTTTGGTCTTGTTTGCAAGCTTTTAATCAATTTTCTACAATAAACGTGATTGACTTTATTTCCTGGTGGCGAGGGGTCTGTCTTCCTGATTACTGCTTGTTTTTTGGTTTTAAATCTGAAAAAAAAAATCATCCCTGTAATGCTCATCGAGTGATTCACCTTTAGTGTTACAAGTGGAATGAAGTAGAAGTACACTCAGCAAGTAGAAGGTGCACTGCTCAGTGCTCTTCTGTCCGATTGAAAAGATTAATGCTGACTGTTTCTCATTCTCTTTTTCCCAGCACGCAAAATCACGGGAAGAGAAGAGAGCGAGAACCAATCAGTAGCCATCCAGCCATCCATGTCACGTACGTGACTGTGGATGAGACAGTCTGATCCCCTTCCACTTTACCGCGGTTACAAACCGCATAGACCTCTGGGCATCTGTACATTGATGCCTTCTCTTCTTAATCTGGACTGGTTTTACAGCAGTCCAGATTTACAGAAGAAACTATTTTTTTTTTAAAACCCGGAACTCGCCAAGCATGCATGCACATGCAGTTTGAGTTCCGTGACTTTTAACAGCGAGTCAGTTGGACCCGCAGCTAAGAAGCCACTGCCAGCCAGTATTAATTTACAAATACTAAATATTTTATTTTCCTTCTTTTCACAGCTGGGGGCTGCAGTCCTGCAGTCTGATGGCATGAGCCGCCCCTGCTGCTGCCCCCCAAAAGGTAGATAGATTACATAAAGTTCCTCAGTCTTAAGGTTTTAGACAGTCATCCCAAACCTGACCCAGCAGCTGCAACTTTAGTTAATCCTACTGTTGCTAAACATTTAGCTAATTCCAATCCTACACGTTCTGACAATAATGGAAATTATTGATGTGCATGGGAAGATGTATACTTCTGCAGCTTTGATTTTCAGGATTTTGAATTGCCAGGCTCATATATTGAAGTTTATTCTGACTAACTGTGCAAGTATGAGGAATGTTTTGTCCCCAGTTTCTTTGTGTGGGGAAAATCTGCTTTAAATTGTTTAATTTCTTCCATTTTACAGGTCACAACTCATTGTTTTAAAGTGTGTGTATGACTCTATTTATACTTCTTTCAGGGCTATGGCCACTGGTACTATTCTAAAGAGGTGTGCCTGGCTGTGTTCTCAGAACCTCACAGATGATGTGAAAAATTAGTTTTCAAATTCTTCTTTGTTTAGAGATTTAGTTTTTGGTACTCTGTGCAGAGGTTATCAAAAAGTGTGATGAGAGGTTTAAGCTGATTCAGGGAAATCTCTTAAGATTTTTCAGCCTTCCTTTTCCAAATTTTCTAAGGATTCTGTAAGTTCTCATTCAGTTTGGCAAAAAACAAACTAAACAGTCTCCGCATAATGCTGGTAAACAAACATTTAATAAAAAAGATGTCAAGGAGGTTTCATAAGCAATGCAGGAACCTTCTAAATCCAAGGATAGTCGACAAGTCAGAATGACTATTTAAGGGATGTTGTCACCACTTCAACCCTGGCAACCCTTTTTCCCTTCCAGAAAGTCTGAATCTCCACTTCTGTCTTTGGCAACAGATAGCTTCAGACAAATGGGTCCTGAAGATCATTGATCAAGGTTACAGATGGTAGTGGGAAGAAATTCCTCATCTGCCAGCCCAGACTCTTCTATTTCCCCCTGTTCTTCTACATATGATACCTCAGGGAGTGACAGAGCCTGTTTCTCCTTCCCAGTTTGGGAAAGGTTTTTATTCAGTGATGGTTGTGGTGCCAAGGAAAGAAAATGTTTGGAGATCAGTTCTGGATCTTTCTTTCCCAAATCTTTTTGTGATAGTGGCCAAGTTCTTAATGCTGTTACTTCACAACCTGTTACCTCTTCTTTGTCAATTAAGTTTCCTTGTAACACTAGATTTAAAATGTGTTCATCAGCACATCCCTTTTCATCCATACATCAGACGTTCCCTATGGCTTTGTGTGTCTATATCACATTATCAGTTTTCTGCCTTGCCCTTTGAACTATCCACTGCATTAAGAGTATTTACAAAGTGCCTAGCTCCAGTTATAGCTCATTGCAGGTTACAAAGTATCCACGTTTGTTTATATTTAGATGACTTGTTTATCTTTGCAAAGTCTTTTTCAAAGTGTCAGATATCTCTCAGTTGGGTGAGAGATCTGTTACACAAGTTGGTATTTCAAGAGAACATTCAAAAGGCGTTTTTTTGAAGCCATCACACAGGAGTGTGCTCTTGGGGTGTCTGCAAGCCACCTCAGTTCAAAGAGATTTTCTTCCTCTGGAAAAAATAGATCTATATCTAGATCTATTTTTAGGGTTTTCCACTCAACCATCAATCACTGTGAGGAACTTCCTCAGGATATTGAGTCTCGTGGCATCTATGATTCCCATGTAACCCCTGGCAAGACACCACTTGAGAAAGATACAGTAGTGCTTGAAGTCTCTTTAGTCCAACACTAATACCCATTATCTTTAGTGGAGTCAGCAAATGTCCCTAAATCCACATCTCTTCTTCTCTAACCCCCCCCCCCCCACCACCACCACCACACACTCAGAAGCTAGTAGCCATCACAGATTCCTCAGACTTTGTTTGGAATAGCAGTTTCAGGAGGAATAAAAGTGCAAGGTGTATGGGACACTAAGAACAGATACAAGCACATAAATATTAAATAGCTAGTTGCTCTGATCAAGACACCCGACTCTCAATCATCTTATGTCCCTTGGTTCTCTTCAAGTTGTTACAGACTACTACACAGTCTTGTGGTACATCGACAAGGAATTAAGGACCAGCTCTTATCCCCTTTGCAGACTAGTCATGTTAGCGGGATACAGCTTCACAGCACAATTTCACTCTACAGGCATCCTACATCCATTAGTGAAAATTTGTGTGGCAGACAAGCTATGCAGGACAAAGGCAGTCCCTCTTGAATGGAAAATAGATCAGGGGTCTTACAAGATTTGATCCATCTGTGGAGAGTTCCTCAGACCAGTAGACCTCTTTGCCTCCTCTCCAAACAATCAACTGTCACAATTCAGCTCCAGGACTCCGTGCAAGAAGGCCTGGCAGACAGGTGCATTTTCTTTTTCTTGGATAGGAATGTTCCTGTATATTTTTCCACATTTTCCACTGATATCCAGGGTAGTTTTGAATATTCAGAAGGAATCCCCATAAAATCATTGTGGTAACTGCTTTCTGACTCAGGCAATAGGGGTTCTCCCTTCTTTTGGAAATGGCTAGGGAAAGTTGCCACAAACTTCTTCAAAGAATGAATCTACTCACAAAAGGACAGGGTTGTTTAATATGGCTCAAACCCAATCAACCTCAATTGACTGCTTGGATGATAAGGATTTAATTCTGTTTAGACACCTTGGGTCTATATGATTGTCACTGTTAAGTGACACCCTGACCCCATGTCAAAAATGAGAAAAGGGGCTGTGGATGATAATGGTGATGATGATGCAGCAGGTACTAATAGAGGCAAGAATGCTAGAAAATCTTTATTAGCAAATGGGAAAGGTTTTCTAATTGGTGCCAACAACATAACCAGCACTCATTCTGAGCTAGTGTTTTTTTTTTTTTTTTTGTTTTACAGTATTTTTTGTCAGTTACTATCCTACATCCTTTCTTACTCCTTCACCATGGTTAATTTATCGGTCTTTTCAACATGTCAGCCCACGCATCCTGCTTTTTAAAGTACTCTCATGTCAAAATGTTTTTAAAAGAGGTTTTGAGTAAGAGACCTCCAAGACAACGAGTGGCTCCTCCTTGAAATTTTAATTTTGTGTAAAGAACCTAACACATGCTGTACTTGAACTAGCTCACCTGGCTGACTTGAGATTCTTAAAAAAAAAAAAAAAAAAAAAAAAAAAAAAGCCTGTTCCCAAGCAGGGATCATTTCTGAGACATGTATCTGTCCCTACAACATGTTCTGTTCATGTTACAAATGAGCTTTAAATCCTTGAACTGGGTATTTCTAATGCTGTTAGAGTTGCTGATGTGCAGCAAGTGCCAAGGTACTGGACCTGATGACTCCTTATAAGCCAGGCACAGATCACCTCTCTGTAATCTGTATTTTCTTACTTTTTTAAATAGAAGGTTTAAAATAGAAGGTTAACAATTTGTGGTAGCTTCCTACCCATGTAAAACACAATTCATTCCTCAGCTTATTCAAATATAACCTGGGCCAATGGATGGTAAATTAAAAATGTACCCCTGGACTCACACCTACCCCATATTGGACAAAGGCAGCATTTAAATCATTTCCCACCTAAATACAGCTCTTAAAAATAACCTTGTATAATGTATCCTGTCATTTATATATGGGAATACATGACTAGGCTTAAAATGACCTCTTGTGGTCGTTAGCATAGTAATCACCTAGGAACCTGTGAATCATAAAATCCCTAAACCAGAAGATACAAATACTACTGCATTCAAAGACTTCAAATGTACAAATGTCCTACAATTCTCTGATGGAGTTTCTAAGTTAAGTATAAACTGTAACCTTCATAATGTTCAGATGGATAGTAGTTATGCAAATAAATTCTTCACTCACTTAGAAAATTGTATAAATCTTTCAGTCCTTACCAAAACTAAACAAAAAGAGAAATTTAAGAGCAAATCAGATGGGTGTCCACATGCATAAATAGACCAAGCAATGAAAGGAAAAAGCTCATTCGAATATATAGAAAAACTGAAGACCCAAAAATCATTGTCAACCTCAAAAGATTGTCCAAGGTACTGAAAAATACTGTAAGGAAAACAAGTGCTTCCCATGAACTTAGGCTGGCATCAGAAGCTAAGGATTATTATGAATCATTCTTTAGTTATATTAGGAAGTTGCAAACTAACATCCAACATTGCTCAAATCTTTATTCATAATGGCACTACCTGCTATGATCCAGTTGATACTACAGATATATTAGCAAACAAGTTCAGTGCAAACTTCACTCCTAACCTGTTCAATTACTAAGAAACAAACTGATGTGTACTAAATTCATTCACTTCCTTATATAAGGTGTTTGTGTCTTTGCCCTTCCTTATATCTAGTAAGTGCTCAAAAATGCATTCTTTTAACTTCTTGGATGTCTTTCAAGTATGGAGCATTACACATTGAAGGCACTTAGTCAGATAGACCCCTTGTTTAGAGTGACGTGAAAAAGTTATTGAACAAGTTAGGAGTGATCCCCATGGACGGGTTATCAATGGGCATTTGGAAAAATGCAAATTGAAATGGCAACTTAGGTTAGATGCCATGAATTACCCAGGTTTGAAGGCACTTTTTCTATTAATTCTATTTTAAAATTGAAGCACTATGATGTTTGTTGAAATTTATTGTATTATTAATTGTATTTTAATTGTTTCTTCATGATGAGTGGTTGGTCTTATCGCATGATTTGATATCCAATCGTACTTTAATAATTTTCATAAGTATGTATTGTTTTGATGAAGTTCCGCAAGTAGACATAATGAAAGAGCTCAACTTCCTGGAAGATACTGGCATTTGTGCAGTCACAGAGACCTGGTTCAAAGTTGTGGAGAGCACTCCAGCCGTACCAGGTTACTCATCATATCATACACTTAGACCCCAAACCATGGACAACAAACCAAAAGGAGGTGGAGTTGCAATATATATTAAAGACATACACACCTCCAGGCTGGTCAAGTAGTATAATGCACAGGAGACACTCCAGGTGCAGTTAACCATTGGTAGGACAGCTATTCAAATCATAGCTAGCTACAGGCCCCCAACTTTGACTCAAGATGCCCACTCCACCTATCTGGACCTCTTTGATTCTGTCAAGATTCAACCCCTTACCCTGATCCTGGGCAACTTTAACTATCCAGCTATAGACTGGAAGAACTACTCATGCCAAAACACAAATGCCCGGAAATTCCTTGATTTCGTCATTGCAAATGCCTTGGACCAGCTGGTCGACACCCCTGCAAGAGGTGATAATATCTTGGACTTGGTATTAACCAACATGAGTAACCACTGCAGCATCCCTGCTGTGTCATCCTCCTTGGTAAGATCTGACCACAAAGTGGTCACTTTCAAAGTCACCAACATCTCAGCCCTCAAACTGACTGCATGGTTTCTCCACTTCCAGTAATTGTCAGACAGCCCAGGCTTTCTTCCTCAGTATGAACCATTATATTATCCTTACAAAAAGACCACTGAGAAGCTTTACAAGAGCAAATGGAAAAGATTTTCCCTTTGGGCTTTTAGAGACAATGCTGGCCCTTTTTCTTCCCTGGTTTCTGTTGTCCTTGAATTTCTTGCTGTTCTTTTTAAAGAAGGAGCTAGTTTTTCTATGATTAAACTGCAATTGGCAGCTATTTCAAACAGAAATTATTCCTTGGTTTCTTCCAAATTATGTAAAGCCTTTCTAAAAGGACTTTTGCTCCTCTGACCACCAAATAAGGACCCTTCACCTCCTTGGGATCTGACTGTAGTGCTGCAAGGTCTGACTCAAAAAACCTTTTGAACCTTCAGCAAAAGATGATCTAAGATTCCAGTCATGGAAAACAGCCTTCTTAGTAGCTATCACTTCTGAAAAAAGAAATCTGATGTTAATCTTCATTCCTTCCTTACTAATGGGTTATTGGTTCCATCCTTGGAACCGAGCTGGCCAATATCAAGCTCGCATCAGCCAAAAACACTCAAGCCAAGGTCCTACCCAGAATGCTTTGCTCCCTGTTACCTCAGATCTCGTTTGCCGTGTTGCTGTACAGCCATGTCAAGCCACTCTCTCAGCTAAGTGTCTAATTTTTTGAAAGTTTTATACATTGTTCTTAGTTTAAATATTCTCAATAGTTTATACTAATATTTTCCTACACTATCGTATACTTTAGAATCTCTCCCTTTAGTCTTTTCCCTTTATTACACTTTTTTTACCTTGTGGTAATTCTTCATTACCATCGTTGGTAATCCTTCCTTTCTCTTCTTACCCTTTTTGGGTAGCCTTTCTTCTTCCTTTTGGTACTATTCTTCTTCTCCACATCATTATGTTGGATAAGAAAAGTAGCGTTGGTTTCAAGCAGTGTAAGGATTGTGGCTGTCAAGTTACCGCTTTCCAATGGCCATGACTTATGTGTCTACTGTCTGAATGTCTCCCACCTTACTGTGGATCCCCTGTGTGGGATATGTAAAAATTTCTCTACCAGGACTCTCAACAAAAGGAAGAATAAGTTTATTTTGAAAGGTCTTTTCAAGTCTCCTTTCTCTGAGGCTATTTCTGGGTTGGAGGGCTCACCCCGTCCTGTTAAACCCCGTAAGAGGCGTTCTTCCTCTTCTTCATCGAAATTGCTCCCCTGTTCTCCCTCTGGAGGTCATAGGGAGTTGGACTCATAAGAAGGGGAAATTGATTACTACTTTGGCGCTGCCACCTGTGACTCTGTCGGCTCCAGGCTCGGCACTGCCCCAAATGATTCTGGCTCCAGCCATGTCTTCCTTATCGATACCGGCACCAGAGTTCCCGGTGCAGACAACTATGGTCCTGACAGTTCTGCTGCAATCCTTACCGGCACCATCCATACAGATTCAGTCCCCTTAGGCACCATTGGTACAATCACCTTCGGCTCCGAATATGATTCTTCTGTACTCCATGGTGCAGGCATTTTTGGCACCGACATGTGCTTCAGTGCAGTACTTCTCGGCACCATCCTTATTACCAGTGCAGACTCTTTCCACCACGGCTCTGTACCCTTTGGGGCAGACTTTTGCCTTTATGGTCAGACACCTTCAACTACTATGGCGCTGATGTCATTTGCGCAGACTACTTCCACACCATTTTCTTCGGTGCAGACATCCTCAGTTACGGGCTCGGCACCTATTGAATTAGCAAGGACCAAATATTCTCCTTCACTGGATCCATTTGCTGGCAGTCAATATAGTCCTTTTCTAGAAAGGCCAGAATTGCCATCAGCCTTCTCCATGAGGTCAGCCAAGAATCCTTCTGAACAAGATGTGTTGCAGCTTGTTGACCAATTGCTTGTGGCCAGAGGTCTCGCTCAACCGTCAAAAGTCCACGTTCCCTCATTCAGGTGAACATATATCTCCTCAACCCCCAATGTACACTCCTCCTTCGACTTCTACTCAAGTTTCGAAGCCTATTACTCTGATAGCAGCTTCCCTTCCTCTGACTCCAATAGTGGATCTCATTTTGGAACCAGATTCGTTCTTGTGGCCCTCGGTGCACTGGGCATCGGGCTCTTCTCAGACCAGTGGCTGTGTCGTGGGGAAGGACATTTCCGGCTCCATGCCAATTTTTTCTATGGCACCCTCTAGTGATCCTCTCTGTCTCATGGTTCATGATCCTCTTGAGACTCCTGGTCTGAGGGCGGGGTGTGACCCCGGTTCCGAGGTTGTCATGCTCTGTTTCGGGCTCCCATCCCTCCTTGGATAGGCCAGCCTTCCAGGTTATGGAGAGGGCACTTGCCTTCACTGGCAAATCCCACATGTCGGAGTCCTCTCCCCCCTCTGTGCCACAACTGTCACAAGCCTCAACCACCGGACACCGGACACAAAAGCCTCAGGTATCTCATCCTCAGGAGACTCCCTCTTAGCAGTCTTCCTCAGAACCTCCTGCTGAGGAAGTATCCACAAAGACTCATGCAAGAGGAAGCGCATGGACTCCACTGAGGAGTCATTGACTGAAGATATGGATTTTGATGACGGGGAAGGGTCTCCACAGTCAACCTCTGATGAGGAGTCCTTTGGTGAAATCCTCAAGATCCTTAGACAGAGGGATGACTGGAAGTTCTCTAATCCTTCGTCTGATGATCTGTATTCCTGCAGGCTTTTTGATTCTGGCCCCCTACCTCCTGGGTCACCCCATCTGCCGATGAGCTTGTCCAGCGTGCATGGAAGGCTCCTGACACCCTGGAAGCGATACCAAGGAGACCAGATAAAATATCGCCCCAAGCTGAGCACCCATATTGGTCATAAGGTCTTCCAGTAGATGGTATGGTGGTGGCAGCTGCAACTAAGAAGGATTTGGTAGAAGAGAGCCAAACTGTCCATCCACCTAACAAGGAGTCCTGGGTGATTGACAGATTAGGGAAGCGTGTGTTTGCTTCATCGACTTTCACCATAAGGTCTTTGAACTATTTGGCATATTTTACCAGACTTCAGAGGGATCTTATCAACCAGCTCTCTGAAACCTTGGCAGGAGCTGTTTCTGATGAGGTCTGTGACAACGTGGCTTCTCAGATAGCCACCCTAGAGTCCATTTTCAACTCTTCCATGCATCTTATATCTCACTCAATGGAAGGGGCTGCTAAAGCAGCAGGCGTGGGTATAGTCACCAGACCACATGCCTGGATGCGCCTTTGCGGACTCCTTTAAGGCTTCCTTCATGAATGCCCCTATCGAGGCTGCTTCTTTGTTTGGCCCTAAAGTGAAAGATACGCTGGCAAGGTGTGAACAAGATGGCAAGACCATGTCTGCCATTGGTGTCAGACATTCCACTCCTCAGCGATTCTACTCCAGAAATCAGAGGAGCTGGAAGATGTGGCACCGGAAATCACAGGGTTCTTTTCGGGACGCACATGCTGAGTTCTTCCTTAGAGGCAGAGGGGGAAATGCCAAAGGAAGACACCCCTTTTGGGGTAAAGGAGGTCCGCGAAACCGGGGTTCCAGAGATTCCTTCTCTGGCCAACCCTATCAGTGCTCCTGAAGCATTGCCCGACTGCTCACCTCTGGAAGCGGTCGGGGGTAGTTTTTCCTTGTACCCACCCCGCTGCCTGGTAAAATATAACCACTGACTCTTGGGTACAACACATAATATCCAGAGGCTATTGCATGTCCTTCCATCTCTGTCCAGTCTCATCCAGAGTATTACCTGACGTTCCACCCAGTCAAAGTGAAGCAGCAGCACACGAAATCCAAAAGCTGCTACAAAAAAATAGTCATCCAGATGGTCCCCTCAGACCAGATAGGATCTGATTTTTACTCAAGGTTCTTTTTAATGCCAAAAAAGACAGGGGACTGGAGACCAATTCTGGATCTCAGTACACTGAACAAATTTGTAAAAACAGAGAAATTCTGGATGGTCATGGTACAGTCTATCCTTCCTCTTCTGGAAGAAGATGATTGGATGTGCTCTGTAGATCTTCAAGATGCGTATTACCACATACAAATGGACAAATGCTCAAGAAGATACCTCCGCGTCCGGATAGGAGCCTGTCACTACCAATTTCAAGCTCTGCCCTTCGATCTCTCTACAGCCCCCAGAGTGTTCACAAAATGCATGGCAGTGGTTATCGCTCACTTGCGACTTCAAGGATTCCAGGCATTTCCATATTTAGATGACTGGCTCCTCACCGCCCCCACCAAGCATCTACTGGAAGAAGGCCTAGAGTATACTCTCTTAACAGCTCAAAGCCTAGGTATCACTATAAACTGGGAGCAATCCAACATGATCCCAACTCAGTCTTTGGAATTTATAGGGATACTGTTGGACACAAGAAATTGCACAGTATCCCTTCTGGAACACAGGCTTCAGAGAATAAGGCAACAAGTTCAACCGCTGCTCTGTCATCACAAATCTCCCACTTGATCTATACTCCAGCTATTGAGGTCAATGGCAGCCTCAATTACCGTTGTTCCTCTTGCCAGATTCCACATGAGGCTCCTTCAGTGGCTACTTCTCACTCAGTGGTTCCCTCTACAACATCCTTTGTCCTTTCAGATAAGTGTAACTCAGAGATGCAAGCAAGATTTACTCTGGTGGACTTCTCGAAATCCCCAACAATGGTCTCACCCCTTCAACGCCCATCAACCAATAGACACGGTGAAAACGGACACCTCCCTGATAGGGTGGGGGGCTATGTCAGGGAAATTTGGTCCAAGACACCTGGTCAGAGATAGAGGCCCTTTTGCATATCAATGTCCTGGAACTGAGGGTGGTGCTTCTAGTGTTGCAAGCATTTCATTCCATCCTTCCATCAGGGACTGTTGTGATCCAATCAGACAACATGTCAGTGGTCTGGTACTCCAACAAACAAGGGGCACCAGATCTTACCCGTTATGCTGTGAGGCCTTGAGAATATGGCAATGGGCGATAGCTTATAACTGCTATGCAATTGCAACGCACATTCCCGGGAACTCCAACATGATAGCGGACAAACTGAGCAGGTGCATTCTACAACCTCATGAGTGGTCCCTCAATCCTTTGATATTGACAAAAATCTTCAACCGCTGGGGCCAGCCTTGCTGCAACCTATTTTCCTTTTCAGCCAACTACAAGTGCAGCAACTGTTTTGGCCTAATCCCCCCTCGGGGACAGTCACCAAGGGATGCTCTAGTCCACGCTTGGCCTTCGGGTCTACTTTATGCTTATCCTCCTTTTCCCCTTATCTCCCAATTTCTGAAGAAAGCATGACAGTTGAAGAGCACAGTGATCCTCATTACTCCATATTGGCCTCGACAAGTCTGGTTTCCCTTCCTCTGGCCTCACCTGCTAGATCAGCCATGGATCCTCAATCCATCTCCAGCATTGATCTCCCATCTGCAGGGTCTGAGTCACCCCATTCTAACAACCCTGAAACTGACAGCTTGGATTCTCCAGTACCAATGATTGCCAGGCATGAAAACCTCTCGTCCCCGGTGCGCAATATTCTTATTGCATCTCATAAATTGTCCACCAGACTAATCTGTCTTAACAAATGGAAAAGGTTCTCTCTATGGGCAGCAAATAAACAATTAAACCCCTTGTCAGCTCCAGTTTCGGTTTTACTGGATTACTTATCACATCTTTTCCACTTTGAGGTGTCTGCCTCTACTATTCCTGTGCATTTAGCTGCCATCTTAAATTTCCATATTGGTTTTCAAGATTTTTCACTTATGTCACACAGACTCTGTAAGACTTTCTTGAAAGGGGTTATCCACCTAAAACCTCCCTTTAGAGAACCAGTACAACCTTGGGATTTGGCATTGGTTCTGCAAGCTCTAACAGCTTCCCCCTTTGAACCTACATCTTCATGTGATGTAAAATAACTCTCTTGGAAAACTTTGTTTTTGATTGCAATCACATCGGCCAGACGCTTGTCAGAACTTCAGGCCTTATGCATCAAACCTCCTTATCTTATCTTACATAAGGATAGGGCATCACTGAGAACTAGTTCTACCTTTTTACCAAAAGTGGTGTTAGAGTGGTCTATCAGCCAATCTTTTGGCCTTCCAGTGTTCTTTCCTAACCCTTCTAACAAGGGAGAGTATTACCTGCACTCCTTGGATGTTCATAGGCAAATACGATTTTATCTGGACAGAACAAAATCTACCCGTAAATCAGACCAACTGTTTCCGGATTTTTCTTGACCTAGACGGGGTCATCCTGTATCAAAAGTTACATTGGCTTCATGGCTGAGAAATTGTATTACCTTTATCTACAACAAAAACAATTTCACCTTGCCTCATAGAGTCAAAGCTCATTCTACAAGATCTATGACAACGTCAGCAGCTTTCCATGCTAAGGCTTCCCTCAATGATATTTGCTCAGCTACAACTTGGGCCAAACCTCATACCTTTATTCTTCATTACAAATTGGACTTGGTCTCCAGAGGCAGAACTTTCTTTGGCTCCATGGTGCTCAGGAATGTCCTTCCATGAGGGCCATCCAGGGATATGAGTAGCAGGGGACTCTGTCCCATCAGTAAAGAATGAATGAAGAAAAACAACATCAGATAAAGAAGTTATGTCTTACCATAACGTTCCATCCATGTTGTTGATCTTCATTCATTCATTACTTCCTACCCTTCATCCCCCATCCGGAGGTTCTTGGTTGATCTCATGTACTCCTTTATTGTAGGTCTGTTATGACCAGAGGTAGCCTCTATTTTATCTATCAACTTGCAAACTCGTTCTGAGGTAACAGGGAGCACAGCATTTTGGGTAGGACCTTGGCTAGAGAGTTTTTGGCTGACACGAGCTTGATATTGGCCGGCTCGGTTCCGAGGACGGAACCGATAACCCATCAGTAATGAATGAATGAAGATCAACAACACAGATGGAATGTTATGGTAAGACATAACTTCTTTTTCCTGAACTCCAGGCTCTTTCATCAAAGACTCCCTATATTATTTTCCATAAAGACAGGGTTACTTTATGAACAAGCCCTTCCTTTTTACTTAAAGCGGTTTCTGAGTATAACATTAACCAATCCATTCATATACTGGTTTTCTTTCCACATTTTTTGAACAAAGGAGAATACATGCTATATTTCCTAGATATGCACAGACAATTAGTTTTTTATCTCCACAGACCACAACATATCAGACAATCAGATCAGCTATTTGTTTCCTTTTCACCAAAAATATTGGGTTGTTCAGTTTCTAAAGTTACATTAGCTAAATGGATTACAAATTGTATTTCTTGGATCGATTTTCAACAAGGCATCTCTCTAACAAAACCACATAAAGCCCACTCACCTAGATCCATTACCACTTCATTTGCTTTGTGGTGAAGATCCTCTATTGATGATATTTGTGCTGTAGCCACTTGGTCCAATGCTCATACCTTTGTTATGCATTACAAATTGGATCTAATATCCAGAAGCAGAACTGTCATCAGCTCAGCTGTTCTCCAAAATGTCCTTCCATGAGGGCCACCCAAGATCATAACAGCAAGGGACTCTGTCCCATTTGTTGAGGAAGAGTGAAAAGGACAACATTGGATTTAAAAGTTATGTAATCACCATACTAGGCATCTGCGTTGTCCATTTTCATTCTTCCTCAACTTTCCTCCATCCATCCCCCTTCCTAAAATCTCCTGGAAGAACCTGTTGGATTATTTCTTGGAATGTATAGTCCTGACTTTGACCTCTGTCTTTTTCTGTATCTAATTTATGGGGATTTTATGGCAACAGACTTGATCTGAAATGTTGAGGATGGACTAAGGTATTATACAGAGGGAGGAGCTCAAGAGTTGGGTCCAAAGTCTATAGTACGCCGCTGAGTCAGATCCGAGTATTGGATCCGTAACCCATTCATTGAGAAAGAATGAAAATGGACAACACAGATGCCTAGTTATGTTGAGTACATAACTTTTAATTTTTGTACTTATTTGAAAGGATAAAGGATAAAGTCCCTCATTGACTCTCTTCAAGAGGAATCTTGATGAGTGGATGGGAGATCGTAGGTTTACCCCGGGTATCACTTCTGTGTCACTGTTAGACAGAGGCACAGTATACTAACCTCGAATAAGGGCATAGCAAAATTAATTTAAAATGGGTGGCGAAAGCCAAACACACTCTGGCTAGGCTTATAAATGCCCTAGGGCAGATAGCCTAGTATGAACCTATGAACCTATGATTAAAATATGGCTAGTTGCATTACAGGAAAGGCATATAGATGAACAGGAGTATGATGCTTTAATAAGATAGTATTGCTTTATTTGGAGTGTCCATAAACTTTGTTGATGTAGGAAATAGAAGGATTAGTTCTGTTGATATTTTTAGTCTGTCCCTTAAAATTGGAGGATATTTTGCTACATGGTAATATATGTTATGTGGTGATTTCAAGGGGTATATAGTTCCAACATGTATTACAGTCTATATAGTGTACTTACCCCGTGGGACAGTGCAATCAAATAATGAAGGAAATGTTAGTCTTTAAAAGGGATATATCTGTATCTATATATATCTGTATCTATACATATATATATATATATATATATATATTTATATATATATAGGTGTAACTGAAAAGGCTGAGTACTTATTTGGCTGAAAAAGGTTTTCTTCTTCTTCTTTTGGCATTTCCCATTAGGGGTTGACACAGTGGAACAACGGTCCGCAGAATGATTGGCAGTGGAGTTTTATGTTATTGAGATGCCAACCTGGCACCCAGCCTTCTACAGAAGGCACACACTCACACCTCATAGCTGGAGGTTCTCCAGTTCAATTCTCTAGTGGTGTGCCTTCTGTGTAGAGCCTGCTTGTCCTCCCTGCAGTCACATGGGTTTCCTCCAGGTGTTCCAGTTCCCTCCCACATTCCAAAGACATGCTGCAGGTGGACTGGACACTCTAAATTATCCCTAGGTGTGAGAGTGTGCCTTCTGTGGAAGGTTGGGTGCTGGGATGGCAATTCAACACTGTCAAACTCCATTGTCAAGGATTGATACAGGCAATATTAAATACATCCTTTCAAGGCTGGCAGTAGTGGAGGAATTAGATTCTTCTGTCTAAAATTCAGTCTCCTTAGGGAATGACTGCCATATTTTTTTAATTTTATTTATTTATTTGCATTTGTTTACAAGGGTAGTCCACTGGGTCATTATGAGCCCATTTTCAGTGAAGGCCCAGGGAGAAAAGCTCCATAAATAACATGAAACATATACAAGGAGAGAATACATATGGAATGAGTATATTACAATAGTATATACAGTAAAGTTAGCATTTGGAATGAGTACATTACAAGTGTATGTACAGGAAAAGGTAACATATTTGGCTATGCCCCTGTATTGAACCCAACTAATATTCTTCCTATTTTTTCCCACTCGTCTCACACATGTTAGCTCATATAGTCCTCATCCCACATAGGGCTATCCCACTATCTCTTATCTTTATTAATCTTTGTTACTTCAGATGACCTAACTTGTAAAACTACATGACCAATTTTGGTCTTTCAGAAGTGACTCACCTTGTAAAGCTACATGACTTATGTACCTCATATATATTGTAAAAAATAAATAGTATTCCTTTATGCCCGTAACATGCATGTTTATATTGTATTCTGTTATTATATTTTGCTATAGTATTTTTAAGCTAATTTACATATTGTTAGCAATGTACTAAGTTTACTGCTTGTACCTTACTAATGTTCTTTTTGTTGTGGAGCTTTTCTTTGCTAAAACAGTTTTAACCCAGTCGGACACTACCTGGTTAACAAATGTAAATAAATAAATTTAAACAGTTAGTTCAATTGCTAATATACTGGCAAACTGTCAAGATCAACAGAGGTTAAAGAGATTAACTTTACATGCGTATTTTTTGACAGTAGAAATAGTAAGGCTAACACCTGGCATTAATGCATAATACATTTTGAACATTAGTGTTGACATTAAGTAGTGGCAATTAGGTTTTGAGAGGAGACAAGGTGCAGGTGCAATTCCAGATAGAAGATGTCATGTCTTAGGGAGGGTTTGAAAGCATCAGAATTTTGGATATTCCTCTCAATGTAAATCTCTGTAAGCCTAACTATATATAAAAAAATCATCATTAGGACTTGTTGGTGGGACAGATTTGTGTCTCAGAGACTCCGCCTTCTGTGAAATACACTCCCTCTCCACGTCAAGCAGAGTACCTCATTATCCCTTTTTAAGCGCAACTTGTATAACTGGATAGGCAACAGAAAATACACCACTAGGATTCCACCTCTGTCCCTGCTGGACAGGGGCATCGGGTGCTCACCTGTCGAAACATGGCATAAATTCTTGGCTAGGCTTGTAAGGGCCTCAGGACCAATAGCCTAGTAAGTTCCTATGATCCTCTTAATGTAAATCTCATAAAGTCTGACTATGAAGAATTTACTCATTGTAAGTCTCTATAGCTACATACTGTATACATTCCTATACATTTTTGTAAGCTGTATTATTGTTGTACATTATTATTCACTATGTTGCATGTTTTATATTCATTGTGTTTTGCTGTAAACTACTGTGGAGCTTTTCTCTGCAGGTCTCCTCTGAAAGTGGGCTTCATTCCCAGTTGGACATTCGCAGTAAATAAATGTAAAATAAATAAATAAATATTCTTAATACCCATTAGACAATGGCTTTCTGTCCCACTTTTTTCATTCATGCCATTTAAAACATTTTGAGAAAGGAAATCCTATCCAAATGGTGAAGCAGCTTTTTTCACCCACCTGTACTAAAGTAAAGTTAAGAACTTTCGCACAGGACAGTGGCTTTTTTACAGGACACAGACCAGGTCTGAACAGTTCTAAAATAGCATTTGAAATAGAGAGAAAAACAAGACCTGGGCAGGCAACAGGGCATAGATAATGGAAAAGATCACCCTCTATCTCAAGGGAATTCCTTATAAAGATTAGTTTTGCAGGCTTCTCTTACTAATCCACTGTCACCAACCTAGTAAGCAGAAAACTGGCCTTTTGTCTACAAGTCACATTTTTGACATTATTACAGACTCATGGCTGAAGGACTGGATTGTGTCAGCATAGAAAATAGAATTCCTGCCATTCATTGCAGTGCCATGAATCCCACCAGACCAAAGTAGTTCCAGAGGTGGGCCAGTTGCTTGTCTTCACAGGAATAATATGGCTTACACCAGGAGAGGTAGAGAAGGATGGGGTTCTACTCCAGACTGTTTTCTAGTCCCAGTAAGACATTCCCGTAAGATCCACAGGGCTGACAGAAAATTGGTGTCAGAGCCATGGACTTAAACTAAATGCCAAGAAATGCATAATAGTATCCTTCGGGAAGTCAGCCACCCCTGGTAACTATCATATTGACAACACATCCATTAGAGTTGACCTAGTAGTCAGGGACTTAGGGACACACATAGACACTAATCTAGCCTTTGACCATCACATGTCTACAGTAGTGAGGAAATAATTCTATGTTGTGCAACTTATAAACAAAGGTATGGCATCTAAGTGCAAGGATGTTATTGTTCCACTGTATTCGGCATTCATCAGACCTATCATTGAGTACAATGCCCCCTTTGGTATGTACCTAACCAGGTATATCCAGGATGTGGAATTTCCACAGAGGTACCTCACTAAAAGAATACAAGGCATAAGTAAAATGTTCTAGGCAGACTGCCTTAAGATCCTATTCCTTTATTCTGTCTCCTACAGGCTTTTGAGGGGTGATCTATGCCTGGCATACAGGGCATTGTCAGACCCCACTCTGATGGACCTCTGGCATAGCCATAAAGCAAATCGCACCAGAATTACCCATTCTAAAGACTTAAACCTTGCCTGTGATATAAAAAGGACCTGTGGGTGAGACAGATATTTATCCCAGAGATTACCCAGTCTCTGGAACAAGCTCCCCATCCATGTGAAGCAGAGATGTTAAGTTGTCAATCTCGCCTTCATTCTTGCTGGATGGTTTCGGAGCCGATCCTCGTCTCTGACTCGGCCAATACTAAAGCTCGAGAGCTATTTTTACCGGCTCGAGGCTCCCCTATATCCCACAATGCTAGGCGGTAAATACCCAGATCTCGTTTGCCGCTTTAGCTGCGAGGTGCTTGTTTCTACCGGTTCTGCAGGTTAGTGACCTTTTACAGTTGTCAATCTCTAAAAATCCCCTTATTTTTCTTTAGGATAGTTTCTTTAAATAGTCTTTTAGTTATCTATCCCTAGTTTCATTTGGGTTCCCCTAATTGTTTTTCCCGTTTATCCCCTGTTAATTTCCTTAGGCCTTCGGGCCCTCCCCACTTCTTTCCCTTAGTCATACTTTTTTGTGTGAGTGATTAGCTTAGTTTTCCCCTTTCTTTAAAGGTGTGTCTGTGTGTGTGTCTGTGTTTTACAGCCACTTTTAGGATGTCTAAAGACTCCAAGGTCTGAGGCTTCAAGAAGTGTGACTCGTGCTGTCAGAAAATGTCTCTGACAGGCGGTCACACTTCTTGTGTATATTGCCTGGGACCTTTGCACCTGCAGGACTCTTGCTCTGTCTGCCATGCTTTCAGTCCAAGAGTCCTGCAGGAATGCAAAAATAAACTGATACTTCAAGGCTTATTAAAGCCTGAAGGCTCCCTGACCCAGACCGTGTCAGGAAAACCTTCTAAGCCTTCCAAGGCATCGGCTCCAGCTTTGGAGCCGTCCGCTGGTGGCTCTAAGGCTGCTTCGACATCGACTCTGCCTGGAGCCAATGTTTTGAAGATTCAAGCTGTTTCCTCGGCTCCGGCTGGGGCTGAGAAGTCTGAGACTCAGACGGCTCCGATAGTTTTGTCGGAGCCATCTACTAGGAAGAAGTCGAGATCCCCATCCATTGGCTCTATCCACTCGGCCCCGGGATCTCCACTTTTATCAGAGAGGAGCCATAGGTCCCACTCTTCTCAGTCCTCCAGACTGTCCGACCACGACTTAGAGAGGGTGGTGAGCAGACTTCTCAAGTCCCAGGCACTGGCCCAAATGCTGCATAGCCCTACTCAACAGTCAGTGGCTATACCCATCCCTTCCTCAGTTCCTCCTCCGATTCCCATGAGTTCGGAGCCGGAGCTTCTGGGAGCCGTGACTGTCGGTGCTTCAGAGTCGATACTTCCACTTTTGGCTCCGTAGTCAGCTCCGATCTCCTCCTTGGAGGGATCTGGGTGGTGGACTTCCCTCGTCGGCTCCGAGGGGGCGAGTGGCATCGGACCCTTGTCCGAGCCCGTTCTCCCTCTCGGAGCTTTGGCGCTGGTGTGCTTGGCCCCGACATTGGCCTCAGAGCCATCCCTTTCGGTGCCGGGAGGAGTCCTCGTCTCTTCAGAGCGGGGATCTTCGGCCCCTCCTGATCGGGGTGCCTTCGAGGTCATGCGGAGCGTGCTAGACCCGGTGTCTGCTCCACGGTCGGCTCCCTCAGCTCCTCCCTCTACAGTGCCTGCGATGGTCTCTACCCACCCTCTTGCCCCAGACCGTAGAGAGCCAACGTCTCAAGTTTCCCCATTGGGAATATCCTCCTCTTCCGAGGCTTCTCCTGATCCTTCAGGGGAACCCCCTCGGAAGAAACAATGCAAGAGGAAGCATATTGACTCCCCCGTGTCTATCACCTCGGATACCGACTTGGATGAGTCGGAAGGGTCCCCACAGTCCTCCTCTGAGGATGTCTCCTTTTCAGACATCCTTGAGATCCTTAGACAGAGGGGGAACTGGTCCACCTTTAACCCTTCAGAGGACGAGTCGGTCTACCTTGAGGCTTTTGGCTCTCACCCTTCCACCTCCTGGGTATCTCCTCCCTTTGACCCCCTCATGGAAGTGGTGGCAAGGAAGGCGTGGACAGCCCCTGATACAGTGGAACCTACCCCATGAAGGCCGTCCAAGTTTATTACAGCTCCTAAGGACAAAGAATTCTTATCCAAGGGCGTCTCTGTTGATGCTATGGTGGTGGCCGCAGCCACTAAGAAGGAATTAGCCGATCCTTCGGTACCTATCCATCCTCCTAATAAGGAATCTAGGACTATGGATAGGTACGGTAAGTGGATGTTCTCCTCAGCGACCTTTGCTATGCGTTCGCTAAACTACTTGTGTCACTTCACCTGTCTTCAGAGAGATATGCTCAAGGAAATGGGTGATGCTTTGCAGGATCCAACAACTGAGGGATTTAGAGACAAAATGAACTCCCAGTTGGCAACCCTGAATTCAATCGTCAACTCCTCCATGCGGCTTATTTCCTATGCGGCCGATGGAGCGAGTAGGACCGCTGGCACAGGTGTAGCTTTGCGACGTCACTCCTGGATGCGGCTTTGTAACTTTGCGGACCCTTTCAAGGCATCCTTCACCAATTCCCCTTTTGATGGTTCAGTGTTGTTTGGACCTCAGGTGAAGGACACGTTGACTAGGTGCGAACAGGATGGCAAGACTCTCTCTGCCGTGGGAGTCTGTTTTTCTACCCCTTCTAG
Organism: Protopterus annectens; assembly: GCF_019279795.1. NCBI lineage: Eukaryota > Metazoa > Chordata > Ceratodontiformes > Protopteridae > Protopterus > Protopterus annectens. The sequence goes on along the minus strand of NC_056727.1, from coordinate 663,629,029 downwards.
ACCGTATCCCAAGGGTCAGAAGGGGGGGGGAATGTGGTTCCGCAAATCACAGGGAGTCTCGCCTGATGCACAGAATCAGTTCCCCTCTAGAGGCAGAGGGGGGAACAACAATAGATACCGCCCTAGGGCAGAGGGGGTCCGCAGAATCAAGGTAGCAGAGAGACTCTGTCTGACAAACCTTTCCAGCATCCCTGAGGAGCTGCCCGACTGTCCACCTTCAGAGGCAGTCGGGGGAAGATTATCACTGTATCCAGAAGCCTGGCTTTCTCTCACTCAAGACAAATGGGTGCAGTCGATTATATCCGAGGGTTACAAAATTCCCTTTGTCCACATCCCATCTCAACCAAAAGGGCCCCTTCCAGACGTTCCACCCGGTCTAAGGGAACAAGCAGCGCTAGAAATATCAAAGCTGCTGTCAAAAAGAGCTATCCAGCCAGTCCCGGCAGACCAACAAGGATCCGGAATCTACTCCAAATTCTTTTTGGTTCCAAAAAAGACAGGGGACTGGAGACCGATATTGGATCTCAGCAGACTAAACAAGTCTGTAAACAAAACAAAATTCCGGATGGTCACGCTTCGGTCCATTCTACCCTTTTTGGGTCAGGACAATTGGATGTGCTCAATAGACCTTCAGGATGCATACTATCATATCAAGATGCACAGATGCTCCAGAAGGTTCCTCCGCATCCAGCTGGGAGCCAGTCACTATCAGTTCAGAGCCCTGCCCTTTGGTCTCACTACAGCCCCCCCGAGTGTTCACCAAATGCATGGTAGTGGTCACGGCTCATCTGAGACGACAAGGATTCCAGGTGTTTCCATATTTAGACGACTGGCTCTTTACCGCTACCACCAGGCGTCAACGTCTCTTATCCAGAGACTACACCATTCATACTTGTCAAGCTCTAGGCATTTCCATAAATTTCAAAAAATCTGCCTTGTTGCCTTGTCAGTCTATTACCTTTATAGGTGCCACCTTAGACACAATTCATCTTTCCGCAAAGCTAACAGAGCAAAGAGTATCAGATATCCGCAAACATGTTCACCTTCTTCTTCAGTGCGACAGGATCAAAGCCAGGTTTGTCTTGAAGGTTTTAGGTCTCATGGCAGCTGCCATTACACTTCTTCCCCTAGCCCGCTTTCACATGCGGATCCACCAGTGGATGCTGTTTTCTCAGTGGTCCTTCCGACAGCTCCCAATGTCTCACAGTATTCTATTGACCCAATCATGCAAGAAGCATCTATCTTGGTGGATGACCTCCCCTCAAGTTCTTCAGGGCAGATCCTTCGTTCCCCCCGGTTGCCACGGTGACAACGGACGCCTCCCTGATCGGGTGGGGGGGGGCATTGCCAGGGCAGGATGGTCCAGGGCACATGGCAACCTTTCGAGAGCCATTTGCACATAAATGTCCTGGAAATGAGAGCAGTACTTTTAGCGTTGCAAGCCCTTTAGCACTCTCTTCCCACCGGGACTATTGCAATTCAGACAGACAATATGTCTGTAGTATGGTACATCAACAAACAGGGCGGAACCAAGTCTTATCCCTCATGTCGAGAGGCACTCAGACTTTGGCAGTGGGCGATCTCATCTCAGCGGTTTCTGATAGCAACGCACATCCCCGGGAAGTCCAACGTGATAGCGGACAAGTTGAGCAGGGCCATACTTATGCCACATGAGTGGTCTCTCAAACACTCAGTGCTGGAAGAAATTTTTCAGAGATGGGGCCGACCTTGCTGCAATCTTTTTGCTACTCCCCAAAACAGCAAGTGTCACGATTTCTTCACCCTCCTTCCCCTACCAGGTCAACCCGCCAGGGATGCTCTAGTCCACGATTGGCCCTGGGGACTTCTGTATGCCTTTCCCCCCTTTCCACTAATCTCTCAAGTAATTCAGAAAGCTACCGCATTGAGAGTCGACATGATCCTCATTGCCCCTTACTGGCCTCATCAGATATGGTTTCCGTTCCTTCACCAGTTTCTGTTGGAGCAGCCTTGGCATCTGGATCCAGTGCCAGATCTCTTGACCCATCAATCGGGTCAGCTGCACCACTCCCTCCTATCTCTCAACCTCACAGCTTGGTTGCTCCGCTTCCTACCGTAGCCAGGCTTCCTTTAATTTCCCATTTGGTCCGTAACATCCTTATAGCCTCCCACAAGTCTTCTACAAGAAGGATTTACAATAGCAAGTGGAAATGTTTTTCCTTCTGGGCAACAACTAATAACATAGACCCTTTCACTGCACCTATCCAGTCTATACTAGACTTCCTGGCAGAACTTTTTCACTCAGGTTCTTCTTCATCTACTATTAGAGTACAATTGGCGGCTATATCTAATTTCCATGTAGGCTCTAGCATCATGTCCCATAAACTTTGCAAAGCCTTTCTAAAAGGTATATTTTTGCTCAAGCCTCCAATTAGAGATCCCCCACCTCAGTGGGACTTAAATTTGGTTCTAGCCTCCTTGATTCTCCCCCCCTTCGAACCGGCCGCTTCCTGCTCTCTGAAATTGCTTTCATGGAAAACCCTTTTTCTAGTAGCCATAACATCAGCTAGACGGGTATCTGAACTTCATGCTCTTTGCAGTCGTCCTCCATACTTAGTTTTCCACAAAGACAGGGTGTCCCTTCGGACCAACCCTTCCTTTTTACCCAAGGTTTCTTCTGAGGCGAATCTGAACCAGACAATTGACCTTCCAGTTTTCTTCCATAATTATTCCAACAAGGCAGAACAAAAGTTAAATTTCCTAGATGTTCATCGCCAGCTCAGTTATTATTAAACGTTATAGTTTAGGAAGTCTAACCAGCTATTCTTATCTTATGCGGAAGGGAAGATGGGCCTTCCAGTTTCCAAAGTGTCCCTTTCGAGATGGCTGGCATCTGTAATTTCCTTCATTTATGAACTCAGACACCAAAAGCTACCATCACGACCTAGAGCTCATTCAACCAGGGCGTTAGCTACGTCTGTAGCATTTCAAGACAGACTGCCCATAAATTCCATCTGTCAAGCAGCTACATTGACGTCTCCTCATACCTTTATCTCACATTATAAATTGGATATGGCCTCCAGAAACCGGGCTAACTTTGGTTCCACCATACTCAAGAGTCTGTTCCGATGAGCCACCCAGGATAAGGGTGCTAGGGACGCGGTCCCATCCAGCAAGAATGAAGGCGAGATTGACAACTTAACATTGAGAAGTTATGTACCTACCATAACGTTCCATGTTAGTTGTCTTCTTCTCGCCTTCTTTCTTGCGTCCCACCCTCCATCCCCCTTAGCCTGGACAGACTGAGAGGATCCTTGGGATCTTTTATCTTCCACAGCGTCAACTACCTCTATGGCCCCTGATTGATAGTTCTACAAGTAGTTTCTATAGAGGTGGATTTCCTTTTTCTCTGTCTCTAGGAGATCAGCACAGCTATACTTTTAGCTATCAAAGGAAATCTGTGTATTTACCGCCTAGCATTGTGGGATATAGGGGAGCCTTGAGCCGGTAAAAATAGCTCTCGAGCTTTAGTATTGGCTGAGTCGGAGCCGAGGATCGGCTCCGAACACATCCAGCAAGAAAGAAGGCGAGAAGAAGACAACTAACATGGAACGTTATGGTAGGTACATAACTTCTCATTCCTCCCTAACCCAATTGAAGTGCAGGTTGGATGGGGAACAGGAGGTTCATCCCCGATTTGGCAGCTGTGTCTCTAATGGATACAGGCAACCTGTAAATGGTTCATTTCCCAGACCCCTGCTTGTAAATGTTTCATCTCCCAAGCCCCTGCTTACACTTATCAAGGGCATCAGAACTTGTCAGAGATTTAGCATGCATGGCTAGGCTTAAAAAGGCACCTGTGGTCATTAGCCTAGTAAACACCTATGAACCTATGAATCTATAAAATTTAAAAGTTAAGTAAACCCAGTTGAAGCTCATGCCATCTCTCAAATTGCAAGCACATGTCTAGAAAAACATTTGATCCGATGTTGTCAATTTTCATTCATCCTCAAGGAATCTGTCTCGGATCTGTGGGTGGATCTGACTTGGCCATTACTACAGCTTGTGGAAATCTTCAAGCTCTCAAGCTCCCTACCCACAATGCATTGCTGCCCTGTCACCTCAGATCTCATTTGCCACTTTTGCATTCAGATGTGGCTCCAGTAGAGCTCTCAAGTTCAGGTTTTCTTTTTATAAGCTAAGTGAACTTTTTCTTCAGTTTTTTCTTCAATTCTCTATCTGTTGTTAGTTTAGAATTATTTCTCTTTCAAACTCTACCCTCGTGGTCTTTCTGGTTTCCTTACTCTTAAAAAAAAAAAAAAACACTACTCATTCCTACTTTTCTTCCCCTGCCTCTATTTTGTCTTTGCATTCCTCCTGAAGCCTTACTGAAGCGGATGTGGTGAGGATGGTGGGAGACTGGTCACAGAGCAGATTCAGAAGGGTGCACAGCTAGTCCCTACCCCATTGGATCCGGGACTTCATCCAGTTTCCACTCCTCCTCTGACTGATCAATTAGTTTCGGAGTTACTGGATCAGAGCTTTCAAGGTCCATTTGGATCAGATCCAACAAAGTTAGACTCTTCTGATCTGACAATAAGTTTGCCTGCTTCAATGTGTTTGGATTCAGAGGGCTCCCAGAGCCGAGGCTTCCACATCAGATCAGGGGGGTTACATTGACGCTGATGTTTTCAGAGCTTTCTGTCCCTCTTGGTGCTTCAAAACTGGACAGTTCGGTTTCAGCTTCCTTCTCGGGCAGCCGACCTGTGGAAGGTGAAGAATCGGTGAACCAGAGACCCTTGTCCTTTGCTTCACTGCTTTCCTCCTCCCCAGGGAAGTCCACTTTCAAGGTGATTCAAAGGGTTTTCTCTGAACCTTCAGGCCAGATTGTTCTTTCCTGCTCAGATCCACCCCTTTCCACCCAGCTGAGTGTGCCACATGATCCTCACCATTCAACACCACAGGGACAGCCAGCCCATGGCTTCCAGTCTACCTAGTCTGGGATCCTTAGCTGTTTGGATACTTCTCCAGACCATTTCACTGAAGAAGTCCCTCTAAAGAGATGATGTAAGAGGAAACACCTGGACTCACCTGAAGAGTCACTTTCCACTGATATGAACTTTGATGAAGGAGAAGGGTCCCCCAACCCACCACCCAAAGACATCTCCTTTGGAGACATCCTTGAGCTCCTGAAACAAAAGGGTGGTCGGTTTGCCCACAACCCTTCTCCTGAGAAGTTGGTATATCTGGAAGCTTTTGGTGCTGGACCATCTATCTCCTGGGTGACTCCGCCTCTCGACAAATTAGTAGATTTGATTTGTTGGAAGGCATGCAAGAGCCGGATTCAGTCGAGCCTATTCTGAAGAGACCTGACAAAATTATGTCCATCCCCCCCCCCCCGTAGAAGGACAGTATTGGGGTAAGGGCATACGGCTTGATGCCATGGTTGCGGTGGTGGCCACTAAGAAAGAACTAGCTCAGGAGAGTTCAACTGTCCATCCTCCCAAAAGAGAGTCCAGGTCAATGGACAGACTGAGGAAGCGAGTCTACACTTCAGCAACTTTGACTATCCATTCGCTGAACTGTCTGGCCCATTTTAGGAGACTGGAAAGGGTCTTACTCAAGGAACTTTCCAGCACATTGGGAAGGATCACTACTGAGGAGGTTCAGGCTTCTGTGACCCCTCAGTTGACTACCTTGCAGTCTGTAGTAAATTTGTCAATGCAGCTTTTATCCAATTCGACAGATGGTGCTGCACGGGTGGCAGGTTCAGCCTTAACCATGAGGAGACAAGCTTGGATGCATCTATGAGACTTTGTGGAGCCTTTTAAGTCTTCATTCATCAATGCTCCATTTGATGGATCTTCACTCTTTGGCCCTACAGTAAAAGAGATGCTTTCCAGGTGTGAAAAAGATGGGAAAATACTGTCTGCTGTTGGAGTATGTCTTTTGACACCCCAACAAACCTTTTCAGGAAATGAACAAAGCAGTCATAAGATGTGGTTTAGAAATCTGAAGGCCCCTTTCTTGATACATGTGGAGCCAGCTCTCCCAGAGGCAGAAGGGAAAATGGCAATAATAGAAGATGCCCGTGAGGCAGAGGAGGCCCACAAAATAATGGGTCCAGAGATACTTTCTTAGACCCTATCAGTTATCCTGAAGGGAGGCCCGATTTCTGTCCTCTGGAGGCAACTGGGGGACATTTTTCTCTCCACTAAACAGCCTGGCTAAATTTAACAGCAATACCTAGGTTCAGAGGAGTATTGCCAGAGGTTAATGTATACCTTTCTCCCACCAATGTTATCAAACAAGCTCTTGGATGTTCCACCTGGTCATCAGGAAACAGCAACTATACACACACAACAATTACTAGAAAAAAAGACTCATCCAAGAGGTCCCACCACACCAGATAGGATCCGGCACTTCCTCAAGAAGATTCTTTTTAGTTCCAAAGAAAACAAACTCCAGGAAGCAGGTGTAGAACAGCTAAACGTACGGTGAACCAACACAAAATTAAATCCAGTAACAAAAAGGCACAGCACGACCATCCATGCAAAACAAGGTTTATTACTTCAAGCTTTCTGGTTGAAACTCTTTTTCAAGAATGAATCAGTACATTAAAACCACAGAATGAATATAGAACACCATCCAATCACATAACATATTTCATAAATGCATTATATAATTATACAATTTACATAATTAATATAGTTGACTAAGCCTAGTTCACTAAAAAACTTAATTAAAAACAACATTAAAAACAATGGTCAACTTAAAAAATTTCATTACTGCCTAAAAAGCTCCACAGGACAACTGTAATACTCTGACATATGTGTGTCTTAATTTCAAAATGGGTTTAATACTTTTAGTTTTATTAAGCCCTGGATAGACATCAGATCTAAAAAAGTTTTATCCATTTGTATTCTGCTCTCTCTGTGGCATTCACAATGCTCTCCCCACCTTCTTGTTTTTGCAAACTCTCTGCAGTATCCTAAATTTAAAGGTATGTTCATTTCCACAATGTAAAATCTGCTTACTAAGTGCATTTGTCTCAACCCCTCCTTCTTATATCAGATAAGAAGTACTCTCTAAGTCTCTGAAGTACAGGCTAACACAGAAGGTCTTTGGCTAACGAAGTTTGCAGATGACTGCAAACTAGGAGCCATAATCAAAACTCCAAAAGATGTGGACATCCTACAAAAGGGCCTCTCTGAGACAGATGCCTGGTGTCAAGGGTCTATATCAGAACATCAAAGTATTAAAACTTTGAATGTTCTGATATTCAGCGAACGTTAAGAAAAGCGAAGCTGCACAACAGCGAATTCTTTCCTCGGGAAATAATTCAGTTGGCCGTTTCTGTGGCTTCGCTATTCTTAGCGCTGTGGTGGAAAGTTACGGGTTGGGTTCAGGTAAGTGTGCGATTGTTTGTACGTTAGGGTTAGGGGCAGGTTAAGTGAGTTAGGCTTAGGGTGCGGGTTAGTCATGTGTGCGATAGTGACAGACTTTAGGGTTATGGGCGGTTTAAGTGAGTTAGGGTTAGGGCGCGGTTAGGTGAGTGTGTGATACTGACGGACCTTAGGGTTAGGGTTTGGGTTAAGGTAAGCGGGTAGATAGTAGTGTATGTTTAGTTTAGTGTAGCGTTAGATGTAGGAATTTAAGTGTATGTGTGTGGTTGCTGTTTGGTTGATGTGCTTGTGTTGTGTGTATGTGTTTCGGAGCAGCAAATTTTTTCCATGGGAAAAAATTCGCTGTTCTGAATGTTCGATATTTTCATGTTTAGATGTTTTGGGGCCATTAAAATAGTGTTCACTATTTTCATCTTTCGATAACGTAATATAAATGAGGTGTCAAAGCCATGGCCTCAAGCTCAATGCCAAAAAGTGCATTGTCATCCCTTTTGGTAAAAACTCTGTACCCATGAACTACCACATAGGCGGTAGTCTACTTTACACCGAAAGTGTGATGAGACCTTGGGACACAGGTGGACAGTAGTCTCTACTTTGATAGTCACATCGCTACAGTAGTCAGGAAATCCTTCTACGTGGCACACCTCATCACAAAAGGTGTCTCATCCAGGAAAAAAGAGGTCATTGTTCCCCTCTACTCGTCACTCATTAGACCCATTATAGAGTACAATTCCCCTTTTGGTATATACCTCACAAGACATCTACAACAACTGGAAAGGCCGCAGAAATACCTCACACAGAGGATTACTGGTCTTAAACCGATGCCCTACACAGACCATCTCAAAAAACTCCAGCTTTACTCCGTCGCATATCACCTACTCAGAGGCGATCTCTGCCTAACACACAAAACTATGTCAAACCCAGAGCTTTTGGACATGCTCCACTTAAAGAAATCCCAATCCCTCCGAGCTACACTCTCTAGGGACCTAAACCTTGTCACCACAATAAACAGAACATGCTGGAGGGATAGATTCCTGTCCCAGAGACTTCCCATACTCTGGAACAAACTACCTATCTATATCAAACAAAGCTTCTCATTAGCACTCTTCAAGAAAAATCTTGATGATTGGATGGGAGATAGGAAATTCACCCCGGGGATCACTTCTGTGGCTCTGCTCGCCAGTGGCACAGGAAAATAATTTTCTTGGGTGGCGAAAGCCAGGGTATATTTTGGCTAAGCTTATGTAGGCCCTAGGGCCAATAGCCTAGTACCTACCTATGAACCTATAAGTGGGATGCAATTCTCTCCTTGAATTTACAGTTAGTTTTTCCAATGTAAAAACACAAACATTTATTTATTTATTTTATTTTACATTTGTTAACCGGGCTGGTCCAACTGGATGCATATCCTTTTTCAGTAGAGGCCCGAGGAGAAAAGCTCCAATCATAATCTTCAAACACAAAATATCAAAACAAGTTATATAAAGAAATACAGGTTATAAAAAATACAAGTTACAAAAAGTATAAAAAAAGTAGACGTTGTACATTTACAAGGTTAGTAAAAAAAGTCAATTTACATAGAAGTATAATGAGACAAAGATCAATCGTCTGGTAAAACATGACAGGGAAATGTTATATACTAATAGAGTATATCAAGTTCAAGGGTCACCATCTTATATTTGTGGTAAAAAATGTATTTCAAGATAAGTGATAAGGGAACAAGAATTAGGAGATGGGGACTGGATGGATTTGGTGTGAAGGTGTGAAGGTATGATATATTAGATTAATCAGGTTCAGGACATGGGCATAGCCATAGTGTCTTGAGATATTCTTTCAGGTTCTTTTTGAACTGTTTGTGAGAGGTTGTATTTCTGAGGTAGATTGGGAGGGCGTTCCATGGCTTGCCAATGGAGTTGGCGAAGAGGGCATCGCCACCAGAATTATTGGCTTTAATGGTTAGGATCTGGGTGCTGTTGGAAGATCGGAGATTATTTAGGTTAGTGTATGGGATCAGTATGCTACACAGAGCGGGGGTTCTGTCTGGTTGGTTAATTATTTTCCATGCTTCAGAGAGTTGGTTTAGTTTGAGAAGATTGGGCAGTTCCAACCACCCAAGTTGCCTCAGGTTATGACAATGGTGGGTGCGATATGGAGAACCTGTTATAAATCTAGTAATGTGGTGGTAGGCCTGGGAGAGCATGTTTAGTTCACGTTTATGGAGGAAAGAAAGGACTGGGGAGGCATAGAGGAGTGTAGAGAGGAGATGTGTGTGGGCAATGGTAAGTTTAGCAGTCGGAGTAAGAAAATTTTTTATTCTGTACATGGATCCAAGTTTTTTGTTAACAGATTTAACTGTTTGGGTGATGTGTATGTCAAATTTGAGCTTATGGTCAATAGTTACTCCTAGTAATTTGGTACTGGTGACAGGGGTTATGATAGTCCCATTGTTGGATTTGATACAGAAGGCATTATTATCTGTGTTTGGGAGTTCTTTTACTGGGGTAGCAAAGACGTTGGGTAAAAATAATAGTAATTTGGTTTTGGTTGGGTTGAGTAGGAGTTTGAGGTCGGTAAACCATTTTTCAACTAGAGAAAAACAGAGTTGAGTGGTGGTTTGGAGGTTGAAGAGGGAGGCATCAGAGCAGATTAAGGTGGAGTCGTCAGCGTATTGTATGCAGGTGGATTGAGGGATAACTGAGTGAAGGTCATTAATGAAGATGGAAAACAGAAGTGGTCCTAGTATTGAGCCCTGAGGGACACCTATGGTGTTGGGAAGGAGGTCTGATAGTCTATTTTGCCATAGGACAGCCTGTTTCCTATCAGTTAGGTAAGTTTTGAACCATGTTAGAGCTGGGGTGTCCAGATGCAAGGTTTCAAGGGTGGACAGTAGGAGCTGGTGGTTGACCATATCAAAAGCTTTTGACAGATCAAGAAAGAGGGCGGAGGATATAAGTTTACTATTGCGATTGTTATTAATGGAGTCGACAAAGGAAAGGAGGGCAGTGGTTGTACTATGGTGGGGGCGAAAGCCGTGTTGGGTGTTGGATAGGAGATGATTGCACGTTAGGTAGTGAAGAAGTTGTTTGTGGATACATCTTTCCATAATTTTTGCTATTGGGGACAGTATAGCTATTGGTCTATAGTTTGAGATTTCCGTGGAGGTACCTCCTTTGTGAAGTGGGATGATGTAGGATATCTTCCATACAGTGGGAATACTAGCTTCGGTAATGGTTCTATTGATAAGGATGGATATAGGGTATGCAATAACTTCAGACGCAATTTGTAAGAATTCTGCTGGGAGGTGATCAGCTGCTAGAGTGGTTGGTTTAAGTTTTTTTAAGAGAGAATATATGTATGATGTGGAGACAGGTTTAAAAGTGAACTGGGTAGGGGTCTCAACTTGGGGTTGTGTGGCAGATGAGGGAGAGGAGGTTAGTTGACTGGCAAGGTTTTGGATTGTCTCGGTGAAGTAAGAGCTAAAGGAATTGGCTATTTCTTCCGGCCCTAGCTCAATGAGCTTTTCAGGGGTTGGGGCAGTAGTTTTTCCTGGGTGCTGGAGGTTGTTGAAACTAGCCCAGAATTTCTTTGGGTTATTCTTGTGTTTCTGCTGGAGGTGGCAGAAGTATTGTTTTTTGTCTAAGGTAACGGCTGATTTGGTCGTGTTTCTTAGATGTTGAAATTTGGTTCGATCTTGGGGGGTTTTTGTTGCTCTCCATTTGACCCAGGCTTGGTTACGGAGTTTAATTTTAATTTTTGTTTCTCTAGTCAGCCAAGGAGCTATGCGTATTTTGGATCTAATTTGTCTAGGAGGGGCATGTGAGTCAAGTATCTTTAGGAATGTGTTGTTAAAGTAGGTCACACTCTCCTGGAGGGGTAGAGTTCTTAATAAGGTCCAGTTACAGCATTTTAGTTCATCTAGAAATTGTTGTGGGATAAATTTCTTTTTGTTTCTAATTAGTCTATATACAGGAGGGTTGGAAGTAGGGCATTTGTGTTTAATAATATAAGTTATGAGGTGGTCACTGAGGTCATTGGGAAGGGTGCCAGTAGTGTAGTTGCTTGAGTCCCTATTGGTAAGGATCCAGTCAATAGTGCTTTCTTTTTGGAGAGAATTGCCTGTTCTGGTAGGGGTTAGGATATGTTGGGAAAAACCATATAAGTTAATGGGTTGTGGGGTTGTATGGGTGGAGCAGAGAGACCAGTCAATATTAACGTCCCCAAGTACTATGGTTTTTTGTGGGTAGTTGGTGGCTGACCAGCACAAGATTTGCTCTAAGTTTTCTATATTTTTCCCCGGTGGGATATAGCTGACTAAGAGGTTGAGGCATTTTTGAGTGTTAAGGCTAATTTTTAGGGCAATTAGTTCTAGGTTGCAGATTATAGGAGGTTGTACTGTATTCCTATGGATATTTAAGGTATTTTTGAACATAACAGCTATTCCTCCTCCTTTTTTCTTTACACAATCTGCCCTGAAGATATTATAACCGGGTGGAAGGATCTCTTGATCCTTAGTGGAGGGTTTTAGCCAGGTTTCAGTTAAACACATAATGTCAGGTGAATGAGTAGCTATCATTGCATGTAGGATGTGAATTTTATTGTTAATGCTTCTAAGGTTTAGATGCAGTATTAGCAGGGAGTCAAACGGTTTATAGGTTAAGTTAGAGGGGTTTGGGTTTGACATTGTAGGGGGGCCTGGGTTAGGATGGATGTCACCATCAATGATTATTCTAGTTTTCAGGTAAACTAGAAATCTTTGTAATTTAAATAGTAATTTGAGGTTGGTTTTGTTAGTTGTAGTTTTGGGGTGGTGAAGTGTGAGATGGACTACTTTGGGGGACGTTGTCTTGTCTTGGTAGAGTGGAGGTGCAATAGGAACGACATATAGATGGTATTGGGAGTTAGTGTGGCCCTTGTGGAAGGGGATTCCTACCAAGGATTGATTTTCATACTTAGTTAAGAAATAGATGGTGAAGAGTAGTATTGTTGTAAGAGGGGCCATGAAATATATGTATTTAGCCATGATGGTGATAGGGATAGGATATGAGGAGGGGAAGGAGGTTTGGTGTTAGACTTGATAAGGTGGATGGCCTTGAGGTGGGAGGAGTAGTAGGGTGAGTGACGGGAGTTGTGGATTTGCAGGGGGAGGAGGTTTGGTGTTAGACTTGTTAAGGTGGGTGGGCCTTGAGGTGGGAGGAGTAGGGTGAGTCCCAGGAGTTGTGGATTTGCGGGGGGGGGGGGAAGTGGGAGGGTCTGGCTTTTCCTTTAAATGTAGGGGTACTGGGGGCGGGTGGGATATGGGGGCAGGGAAGGGAGCGGAGCGGGGCATCCACTGCCAGGAGTGATTTAACATGTTTCACAGTTAGCCAAGTAAACTAAATTTTCACTACTGCATGTCCTAAATACCTTAAAAATAAAACTAACTTGTGTTATAGGATGTATAAATCCTGTTTCCATATTAATGAACTTACAAAATGTGCAGTTATAACTGGGGACTGTCCGCTTGTTAAATCTATGTAACTCTTCATTTTTATCAAAATCTTTATAGCAAAGAAGTTTGAGGTTCTCCTCTTTCTTATATACAAAATAAGGCTTTTCTCCTACTATTTTCCTAACATTAACATCAGAACTAAGAACAGTCCAAATTATTTTAATTATGGACTGAATATGCCTAGAATGTCTGTTGTACTTCATGATATATCCTAATTTATTAAACCCAGCTTCTCTCACCGGGCTGTTCTTCTGGGCATTATTGCCCTCTAAGTAAATATGGTTTAGCCACACTAGGCCTTTCACATTTAACATATTCTACATTCTTAGTTAATAAATCCCTATTATAACCTCTTGCCAAAAAGTCCTGTGTCATAGTGCTAATTTCAGCTGCAAACCCTTCTTCAATGGTGTTTAGCCTACTGCCTCTCAAGAATTGACTTTTTACTACACACTTATTTACATAAGTGGGGTGAATACTGGAATTATGTACATATCTAGTTGCTTGTACCTCTTTCCTATATATAGATGTATGAATTTTACCATCAATATTCATCACTTTAAGATCCAAGAAAGTGATTTCCTCTACTGAACAAGACATTTCAAACTTAAGGAAGCTGGTGCTATTTTGTACATGTTCAACAAATAGCTCCAATGCCTCCTTGCTACCTCTCCACAATAATATGTCATCTACAAAACGTTTATAGTTCATTAAAGCACTATTATAATATTAATTTTGTTAGAATCAAAGATAGTATATTCTTCCCATCTAGCCAACACTATGTTAGCATAGCTATTTTCTACAGGTGTGCCGTGCCCATAGCTACTACTGAAGTCTGATGATGCGCATCATCCCCAAACATGAAAACATTATTTTGCAGAACAATCTCCAGTACAGAACATAGCAGTGAAATTTTATTTGCTGTAAAAGTGCTGTGCTTAACTAGAAATTCTCTAACATATTCAATACCTATATTGTTAGGAATAACCACAAATAAGGACTTAATGTTCATAGTTACAAAAAACACATTTGTCATATTCATATCCAAAAACATTCTCAATGACTAAAAATTCACCAGTGTCCTTTATAGAGGACATACTGTGTTTCAGTAGAGGTTTAAGTTGCTGATCTAAATATTTTGAGATTGCTGTAGTAGCCCATTGTTTTCTTGAGACTATGGGTCTCATTGGGGGGTGAAGCAAGTTTTTATGGAGCTTGGGCAACCCATATATAACCGGGCAGACAGGATGTTCTATGTAGAAATTATACTGTTCAGGAGTAATTGCTAACTGCATTAAATAGTCATACAATTAAATTTTAATCATATAAATCATTCTATTCAGATCTGTAACATTTATAAGCTTAAATGTTGCACTGTCATTTAAAAATTCATACATCAGTTCTTGATATTGTTGTACATTAAATATAACTGTTTTCCCACCTTTATCAGCTGGTTTCAGTATTAGGTAAAAAAGTGCTACTTTTTAAAACATTTTCAGTACTGGCATTATTATTCCCAAATAACATTTTCAGATCTAAACTCCTAACAAACATTCTTAGCTCTGTAATGCTGTCATTCAATACACCATTACCAGATGGAATAACAGTTAAACCCTTAACTAGTAAACTCACTTCCAGTTCAGAAAATTCAAAGCCAGACAAGTTAACAACAGTATGTCCTATTAAGTCTTTCTGCTTCTTGTTACAGGGCCTACCTTCGGTCCTGCCCCAAAATCTTTCATTTGTGGTGTTCCTCTTTGCTTGCTTCGGTCTCTCTCCCTCTGCTGCACCTGTATTGGGAGCTGTAGATTTATTTTTGATTTGTTTCGCCTAAAAAACTACTTGTTGTCTCAGTGGTAGAAGTGTTACTATTATGAACCTCACCAATATGCTTCTTGTCAGCCAGCAGTTCTTGGTCTGTAGGAAATGAACATACATTTAAATTTAGGATACTGCAGAGAGTTTGCAAAAACAAGAAGGGGGGGCATTGTGAATGCCACAGAGAGAGCAGAATACAAATGAATAAACTTTTTTAGATCAGATGTCTATCCAGAGCTTAATAAAACTAATAGTATTAAACCCATTTTGAAATTAAGACAAGCATATGCACTTTTTTACCTAATAGCACAGCGACTGTCACAACCTTTTTACAGTTATGTGAGAATGATGTTTAAGATTTGTTTTTTAATGGAAAATCATCTAGTTTTCATAACCTGAATGCTAATGAAAGAAAAGTATTAATGGACTTAGTTAAAAGGACATTATACTGAAACCAGCTGATAAAGGTGGGAAAACAGTTATATTTATGTACAACAATATCAAGAACTGATGTATGAATTTTTAAATGGGGGGGTGACATTGTGAATGCCACAGAGAGAGCAGAATACAAATGGATAAACTTTTTCAGATCTGATGTCTATCCAGGGCTTAATAAAACAAATAGTATTAAACCCATTTTGAAATTAAGACAAGCATATGTTAGAGTATTACAGTTGTCCTATGGAGCTTTTTAGGCAGTAATGAAATTTGTTAAGTTAACCATTGTTTTTGATGTTGTTTTTAATGGAGTTTTTTAGTGAACTAGGCTTAGTCAACCATATTAATTATGTAAATTGTATAGTTATATAATGTGTTTATGAGATATGTTATGTGATTGGCTGGTGTTCTATATTTATTCTGTGGTTTTAATGTACTGATTCATTCTTGAAAAAGAGTTTCAACTCGAAAGCTTAAAGTAATAAACCTTGTTTTACATGGATGGTCATGCTGTGCCTTTTTGTTACTAGTTCCAAAGAAAACAGGGGACTGGAGACCGATTTTGAATCTCAGCATGATAAACAAGTCAGTCATACATACCAAGTTTTGGATGGTCATGGCACAGTCTGTTCTACCCTTTCTTGGCAAGGATGATTGGATATGCTTGATAGACCTCCAGGATGTGTACTATCACATAAAGATGAACAGATGATCCAGGAGGTATCTTCGCTTCCATGTGGGAGCCAGACAATTCCAGTTCAGAGCATTGCCTTTTGGTCTTATCACGGCCCCCAGTGTGTTTACCAAATGCATGTCAGTGGTGCTGGCTCACCTGAGACTGCAGGGAATCCGTGAGTTCCCTTATCTGGATGACTGGCAACCAGGCATCAACTGGTACAAGTGACAGATCAGGTGCTACAGACTTGTTCGATCCTGGGAATCACAATAAATCATCAAAAGTCACAACTACAACCCACCTAAAGGCTAGAATTCATTGGTGCAGTCTTCGACACGTCATTTATGATTACATCCATTCCTTTACCTTGACTTCACAACATCAGAAGCCAAACCAGAAAGCTCATTTGCAGTTCAAAGATATCTGTCAAGAAATTGTTACTAGCCCTGGGTTCAATGGCGGTGGCTATTACTCTAGTACCCCTGGCGAGATACCATATAAGAGTTCTATAATGGATGCTACTAACCCAGTGGTCCTATCTTACTCACCCTATGTCTTCAAGGATAAGGATAACACAGACTTGCAGGGACTATCTTACATGGTGGATTCAGTCAGATCACCCTCAGCAAGGTTGCCCATTTATCCCACCCCAACCTAATACTGTAGTGACCAAGGATGTTTTCAAGATAGGGTGGGGGGGGGGCGTTATCTGAGAAAGACAGTTCAAGGCACTTGCTTCCCCAAGGAGGCCAACTTACACATAAACATTCTAGAAATGAGAGCAGTGCTGTTAGTGTTGCAAGCATTTCAAGGCTCCTTTCCTCTAGGAATGATTGCAATCCAAACGGGCAACATGTCAGTAGTTTGGTATATCAACAAACAAGGAGGAACCAAGTCTCCCCTATGTCAAGAAGTCCTCAGTGTGGCAATGGCCAATAGCCTCCAATCATTTTCTGGTAGTCACACACATTCCAGGGACGCCCAATGTGATAGCAGACAAACTCAGCAGGTCATTTCTGTTACCTCATGAGTGGTCCTTTAGTCACCAAGTAGCGGAAATTATTTTTCATTAGTGGAGCCAGCCCCGCTGCAACCTATTTTCATCACCCTTGAACAACAAATGCAACAGGTTCTTTGCCCTAATCCCACAGTCACCAAGGGATGCTCTTCTCCATGACTGGCCCCCTGGTCTGTTATACGCCTATCCCCCAACCCCCTTGATTTCAAAGTTTTTACAGAAAGCATCCAGATTGAAAACCAGAGTAATCCTCCTTGCTCCTTACTGGCTTCAACAAGTGTGGTTCCCATTCATGTGGCCTCACCTTCTATCACCCCCATGTATTCTGGATCCAATTCCAGACCTTCTGTCTCATCCAGCAGGATTGACCCATCTGGATCTGGTAAATTTGAAACTAACTGCATGGTTTCTCCAATTCCAGTAATAGCCAGGCAGTCTATGCTGTTTTCCCAGTCCGTTCCATTCTGTTATCATACCATAAACTGTCTACTAGAAAGTTGTAAAAAAATAAGTAGAAATGTTTTTTTCTCTGGGCTGAACAAAATGATATAGAATCCTTTACAGCTCCCACATATGCAGTCCTACAGTTCTTAGTGGATTTGTTTAACAAGGGAGCACGTGCATCTACCATTAAGGTACAATTGGCAACAATTTCAAATTTCCATGTAGGAGTTTCAAATTCTTCCTTGGCCTCAGGAAAAATTTGTAAAGTATTTCTAAAAGATACGCTGCTATTGAGACTTCCCTTGAAAGATCCCATTTCCCCTTGGGACTTACCTTTAGTTCTGTAACCTCTAACTCACCCCCCTTTGAACCAGCAGCCAAGTGTAACTTGAAGTTCCTTTCTTGGAGGACTGCCTTTCTAGTAGCCATAACCTCAGCCAGAAGAGTTTCAGAAATTCAAGCATTGTCCTCAAAATCCCCTTATCTCATCTTTCATAAGGACAGAGTTTCTTTATGTACCAGTACATCTTTTCTGCAGAATGTCATGTCAGAATCCAGTATTAATCAAGCCATCAACCTACCAGTATTTTTTCCAAACTACAGTAACAAAGGAGAATTCCTACTCCATTCATTGGATATCCATAGACAGTTATGCTACTATTTACATCATACTAAATATTTCAGAAAGTCAGACCCAGCTTTTTATCTCCTTTGCACACCATAGATTGGGTCAGCCTGTTAAAAAGGTGACAGTAGCCAAGTGGATAACAGAATGCATTATTTTTGCTTATACAAAATCGAATGTTCCCATACAAACCCAGTAAAGGTCCGCTCTACTAGGTCTGTAGTGGCATACATGGTTTCCTAGTCCAGGGCTTCTATGTACGACATTTGTGCAGCTGCTACATGGTCAAATCCACACACCTTTATTAATCAATATGAATTGAAAATGGTCTCAAGGAGCAGGTCTACATTTGGCTCAACTGTTCTCTGGCATGTCCTTCTTTAGGGTCCACCCAGGGCTCAGGCAGCTGGGTATTCTGTTGCATTCATTGAGGATGAATGAAAATTGGCAACATCGGATAAAGAAGTTATGTACCCACCATAACGTTCCATCTGTGTTATCTATTTTTATTCAGCCTTAACCCTCCTCCCTTCAACCGCCAACCCTTTTATTTTATTGATGCCCTTCCTCGGCAGGGCATATGTGAGGATACAGTGTATGTCTCTTGATATGAAAGTCTGATCTCTGTAACTTAAGCACTGGCTAGTATGTTTTTCTAATTAGACGATAGCTCAAGTTCTACATGTGTGAATACATATATAGATATACATGTATGTAAATATCTACCTATATCTTGGTCTATCAGAGTCTCTAAAGCTATAGATATAATCTGAGGTGACAGGACAGCAATGCATTATGAGTAGGGGAGAGCTCAAGATCTTGAAGGTTTCCACAAGCTGCAGTAATGGCCAAGTCAGATCTGACCACGGATCCGAGACACATTTGTTGATGCTGAATGAAAATAGACAACACTAATGGAACATTATGCTGAGTACATAACTTATTTTTTCTAGGCATATTTGCAAGGAGCTGTGTAGCAGAAGTTTTCAGTTGTTAGTTTTGAAAACAGGCAAACAGATCTACTTGAAGATCATTTCCTGGAAGACCCTCTCGTTCACTTTCCATTTGTGAGGGTCTGCCCTGGTCCTGCTTAGCTTGCTGCCCTATGTTTTGCTCTTAATAAAATGTAGGATGCTTGAAGGGTTAATGTGTGCTGAAGAGCCACTTTCCAAGCTGTCACATAACAGAATCTTGCACATTCTGACTATTACCTCCTCTTCAGTCAAACTTTCATACCTACACTATATAAAGCTTAAAACTGCAATTCTACCAAATGTGATTCACTCAAATGTATAGTCAACCATTTATGTTAAGCTTTTGCCAATAATTTGTGTGGTGATCATTTTGTTGTCAACCAAATGAATGGCAACCATATATAAATATGACAATGCTGAGTTTGTGCAAACTCAGAGGATGGAGAAAATGAGCAAAATGCAACATTCACCTCTGTTCTCCTAATGTGGCCATTGTGACAAAATGTGGTGATCCTTTGCATTCAGCATTCTGAGTATTGCTCAACTAACTTGTGGTAAACTGTAGGGCTCCCTGTGTAGTCATTTGGCTGCTCTGTTTTTAGCTATTTGATTCCCAAATGCCATGTACATTTTGCATTTTGTAAGGCTGACAAACCCAGTATTTATCTGAAGCATATCTCGTGTGGTCTTACGAAATGATAACTGAAGACACTACTCTCGTCTTTGAAAAAGTGTCCCTTTCTGTAATTTTATTTGTTGTTGCAAATAAGCATAATGTACTTGTTTTTACAGACATGCACATATCTGACATTCTGTTGTCTGCATTCCCATAAAAATATTAGCTAGTTCAATTTACAGTAAGAGCCTGACAATGCATGGGTCTTGAAAGTACCTGACTATTCATACAGTATGCTGATGACGCAACACTTATATGTGCTTCCAACAACCATTCACACCTCAACCAAATTACACAAGAATCCTTCAGTGCCATTGAAAAATGATTACAAAACTCCTGATACCTGCTTAACCCAAAGATAACCAAACTTTTACTTTTCTATCCTAAATCTCAGTCTATGAAAAACACAACTTTAAAATATACTCCCTCAATAATACCACTATAGAATTGGTAACCAGTACAAAACTATTAGACATGACCATAGACAACCTTAAATTTGATTTACACATACAAAATGCCATCAAAAAAACACACCAAGAACTAGGCTTACTCTATAGAGCTAGAAACTTCCTGACCTCCAGGAAAGCAAAAGGTGGAAAGTAAATGAGTGAAAGAACACAAGTCACTAGGAGTATACTCAGTTAAGCACACTGGTCGCCAATAAAGTCCAAAAAGCCACCAGACTGCAGAAATAATGTAAAATGAATCCTTTAATATATCCAGTACACCAACAGACAATCTGTTGGTGTGTTGGATATATTAAAGGATTCATTAAACATTACATTGTTTTTGTAACAATAAAAAAAGCAAATGTAAGAAATTACAGAGGGAATTGGAGCAATATAAATATCATAAGGTATATCCATGGAAGGAAATGGGCAGGAGGAATACAGCTAAACAGGAGTATTATTATGAAGAGAAAGATGATGGGTACCCTACTACTAATCCTGATAGAAGTAATAGGACAGAGTATCACAGATGACATTTTCGGATGGGTTGGACACATCAGCATTACCCTCTGCCAAAGAAGGATTTGAAAAGAGATTGGGGGGACCACACAGATAATATTGGAACAGAACAAATCAAAAGTGGGGGAACAAAGGGGACAGTGGAAGCAGTCCAGGTAAAGGAAAGTGTAACTTCGGCAATTAAGGTTACAGATGGGTTAGTATATAGTTTTGGTAATTTTAACATCTATAATCACACTAACTGAATGCTGAAAAATCAGCACTTTAGGTTGTTGTTCAGAGGCATGAAATATATACCTAAGACACACTTTAACATAGTGGACAACCTGATAGAATTTAAACTTTTCTTGAGAAAACTTAATTTGGCTATATTTTTCCATGATAAGACACCTCACCACAGTAGTGAGACACTTAAAAAGAAAAGTACATTTGTTCCCCTTACTCACCCTAGTATTGCAATATATGAAAAAGTAGTCACCAAAGAAATGTATAAACTGCAACATAATTTCCAGGGTAAAAAATGTTAGGAATAATCTGACTGTTGAAGAAACTGAAGTCTTACAGCAAATTAAAACTGAACATATCATCAAGGTTAATGAAGCCCGATAAGGGCGGAGGAGTGGTTATTTATGACTCTTTAGAATATGTGAACAAAATGTATGAAATTTTACATCAGACAGGAAATTATGAAATTGTATCTATTAATGAGATACACATTGCTTACAGGCGTATAGACATGTATTTGGAATAATTTTATTCAGAGAATAGAATCAGTCCTGACACTTATAATTTTTTGAAAGTTGAATATCCCACACTAGCCACTATCATGGGCATCCCTAAGATCCATAAGAATATAACCTCCCTCCCCTTTTGACCTATAGTATCAGGTAGTCATTCTAAGACATTCCCTATAGGTGTGGCCATTGATAGGTGGCTTAAACATGTATTTGATAGAGTCCCACATATAAGTAAAGATTCATGGGATTTTTTTGAGTAGATAATCCCTAATTTATGGAAAAGGGAACTTATTTATTTCACTATTGATGTGATTGACTTTTTTTCATGTATACCAAAGCAAGTGGGCTTGGAAGCATTTTGCAACGGCATAAGGAAATATGCTGGTATGGAATGGGACAGAGTTAGTCTTATATTCGAATGTATGTCTATTGTGTTGGAACACAATTATATTTTTTATGAAGGTGAACATTACAGGCAGACCAGGGGAGTAGCGATGGGGGCAGCGTGTGCCCCCATCTACGCCAACCTTGTCATGCTTGATTGGGAGGACAATTGTGTTCAAAAGTGAGTTTTTCAGTAGTATTCGACACTACACTTATTTTTTGGATGACATATTCACATTATAGGATGACTCTCTGGACAAATTCCATCAATTTATGGAATATCTGAACAATACAAGTACATATTTAAAATTTACATCTAATTGTAATATTGAAAGTATAGCTTATTTATACACTTTTGTTAGTAATATATCTACAGTGTTTAAGTCATGCATTCATAGGAAGGACACTTTCAGTAACACCTATTTAGAATTTTCTAGCAATCATCCAAGAAACCAAGTGAAGAATATATTAAAAGGGCAGTGTATTAGAGCTGCCAGAATGACTTCACAATATGAAGATATGGTGCGTGAAATTAATTTTATAGGATGTATGTTTAAAGAACATGGATATCCTAAAGTAGTAATTAATGATGTTACCAAGAATGAAAATCACTTGGCACCACAGGACCCGGAAGCACGTAAACAAAGGCTTTCAAAATAAGCAGATGAAGAAATCAAACAGCTGCTAGGTCTCAAAGATCTTTAATGTAACCAGGCAAAGTAAAAATCCACAATATCATCCAAGCGCTTTCACTCGACCACATGCGAGCTTTCTCAAGGCAAACCAGGTTTGAGAAAGCTTGCATGTGGTCGAGTGAAAGCACTTGGATGATATTGTGGATTTTTATTTTGCCTGGTTACATTAAAGGATCTTTTTGGAGACCTAGCAGCTATTTGATTTCTTCATCTGCTTATTTTGAAAGCCTTTGTTTACGTGCTTCCGGGTCCTGTGGTGCCAAGTGATTTTCATTCTTGGTTTGATTTTGCTTTTAGTTTTGGTGTTTAATGATGTTACCAGTTATGTCATTAGGGAATGGGGTCACAAGTACAAACCACTATTAGGGATGGCACAGGTCCTATCCCCTACCCCTGATGGTGGTGAAGTACAATTTAACCGTGCTTGTATATTAGAATAGAGTCCCTATGTTAATCAGGTTAAAAGAACTATCATTGATAATTGGAATATTTTAATGGTAGATGAGAGTATCACACAGGTTGTAGGTAAGGCACCAGTTTTCGTATATAAGACGGAGCAGAATTTGAAGAGTAGCTTGGAAAATTACAGGGGTATTACTAGGATGTGTAATATGAAGGGTCACACTAGGAAGGGTGGGGCATGTGGGCAATGCCATGCAATCTTGGAAGATGACAAGTTAGTGTTGGAAGACACAAATAGTACTAGGGTGACATTTAGACCAGGGAATTGCATTACTAAACATGTGATATACTTAGCCAAATGCACAGTATGTTCTGGATACTTGTTGTTGTTGTTGTGTCTTTTGGCTTTTCTCGGTTAGGGGTCGCCACAGCGGAACTCCGGTCCGCTAATGATTGTCAGTAGATTTTTACGTGCTGAGTTGCCAGCCCTGATGCACAGCTTTCAACGAAGGTACACCCATTCACGCATGTCTCCACACAGAAGATGCTCTAGCTGGGAATCGAACAGGAAAACGTCTTACTGTGAGGCGGCAATGCTACTGCAGCACCACCACCGCAGTATGTTCTGGATACTATGTGGGAAAAACTGACAGGTGTCTTAAAAATGAAATTTACAATCATCTATACAAGATTAAGAAAAAGGATAGAAACAATGCCCTATATAGGCATATTGAGAGGTGGGGGAACAACCACAACTTCAAATTTGGTATATTAGAACAAGTTAGGGCAAATCCCTGAGGAGATAATATTAGGGCTATATTGGGACATAAGGAGGTGTTTTGGCAATTGCTGCATGATGCCACAAGCCCTCCGGGTCTAAATGACAATATTCCTGTCAAGCCCATTTTATTAGCTAGAGTATGAATTAGATGTGCATATGGATTTTTAATTTAGTCACTTAGTTTCATTCATTATATTTTATATAAAACATTATTTAATTTTTAATCTTGTCACAATGTACGATTATGCATATAGTGTTTATTAACTTTAATATATTAACTGCATTATCTTATATAGTTGTATATAACACAGCAAAGGAAATGTACAGCTTTAAATGTGGGGAGTGCAAGTAGATTAGCCCTTTGGCGCCAAAATGCAATATTTAAACATGTAGTTGGATGTGCTATGTATTCTGACGAAGTCCACAATTTGAGTGGATGAAAGCGCTTAATCTGTAGTACACACTGTTTAAGTGCTTTTTGTTCGTGTTTCTTATGTGATTGCACACGTTTTTTTGTTGGATTAAATTTTATGAACTTTTGACTGCCTGATATCATTTTTCCAGGAATCATGGGCCACTTTAGCATTTTTCTTCATCTTGTTCTTACCCTCTGTTAGTCCCTTTATGCCCCTCCACCTTTATCTACTTTCCCTACTACTTCTAGCATCTACTCACTCCTAACTTTTGCCATCTAACTTTCACTTATCCCTTGGTTAACTCACCTGTACGATCTGCTCTTCACTGATTGCTTTCACCTGAAACTGTTTGTTTCTGCCCCACTCCGCTCCCCTCCTTGCCCTATTCCTCTTTCTTGTACTTTCAGGGCTGGCACTTTACCTCTCTTCCGGTTTTCCTGCCTGTCCCCTACTCCTCCCCCTTCTCCCCTCCAACCCTACTTCCTTTCTTAAATTTATATATACACCTGCCCATAATCGCGCCGACTCTTTCCCTTAGAATCCCCAGGCTGCTGTGCGCCCCTGCCTTCGGCGTTCCAAGTTTGTGTAAGTAGCGTGTTATTTCTTTTTTTTTTCTATTTTTATAATGTGTCACTGCTGCGATATATCGTAGCTTGTATTGGCTCTGTTACTGCTTTTATTTTTTTGCCTTTGCAATACTGTTACTACTGCTGCACTGTTTACTGTTTAACTGTTTGAGTGCTGCTAGAATCGCTGCTTATCGCCAGTACGGCTAATGTTGAATAGCGATAAGCCTGTTGTATCTCACTGATCAGAGATAAGTCTGCAAGCTTGCTACTATACTTTACTGTCAGTATTTGTGAAAGAACACCGCATTGCTCGATGAGGAATTGGTTTTTAATATGTGAACAGCGGTAGGGAATTAAGACCGCATTGCCTGACAGGGAATTGGTTCATTTACCGTGGGCCGGTTTTCGCGCCTTACCCGCTCCATAAAGCCGAGCATTTGGATTACAATCCTTGGCGACAAGCACCCACTTAAAGTATATTTTTAGCCCAATACCTCTCTGAAGTGTGTGAAGTTAGTAGCGTGTTTTATTTCAGCTACTCCACGTGTGCTTAATGTATTTCTTCCTATCCAAGTATCAAATACATTAGCGTGCTCCTTCGCAGTAGCCATACTAAGCTTCTGAGCACTACCATAGTATGAACGCTTACCTTTCATGCTTCGTTGTCTTTATCTAGAACATTAAAGTAACCCCTTTTCAACTTCCTCTGCTCAGCTGTAAGCACATACTGCATTTTTTAGTTTAAGGAGAACTATTTCACAGGTTGGTCTGCTCTGATTTAAATGCTTAATTTAGTATAGTATGTTTGCTCAGTTTATTGCTATTGCGTGCTAACTTGTAGATTTAGTGTTTCTATTTTTTGAGACTACCATTGTCTTGCTCTGTATGCCATGAAATGCTTAGCTAAACTTGTTAGTTAATACATAGAGATATGAAGTTTCTGAACTAGATGGTGGGAGTAGGATTTGATAATAAGTTAGCTTTTGTATGCTGTTGCCTGCTTTTTTCTCCTCTAGGAATTGAGCCTGGATTTGTATGTATTCCTAGAAGGGTGATTACTGTATTCATGATAGAGTGTTATTAAGGTTTTGTTTGCCCTATATTTAAATCTTCTCCTTCTCCCCTCTTTTTCCCAGCTATATTCACCTCCTGACCACTACTAGGTCTGGGATCTAATAACCTAACTAAGACTGCTGCCTCCTATACTACTGTAAGGAATGACGCCAACCCTCTTTTGGGAGCTCTCTCCTGGAAAGTTAGAAGAAAGTATGTCCTACAGTTCCTGCAATTTGTAAATAACTGTTGTTAGCCTTTAACTGTACAACCCGAAGCCAGGTCAGCCAGCAGCCAAACATTGCTTCTTCCAACCAACTGACCAAAGGTCTCCATTAGTATCCCCAGCAACCTTGCCTCTTACTGTATGCAGTAAGCCCTGTAAGTAGCCACGGTTCCAGTACCTGCTGTTGCCTCTAGGTGGTGCCCTTCTCTTATAGATATTCCCCTCTGGCAGTAATTCCTCCCCAGTAAATTCTCTTTATCTTACCCTCTGTTAGTCCCTTTATGCCCCTCCACCTTTATCTACTTTCCCTACTACTTCTAGCATCTACTCACTCCTAACTTTTGCCATCTAACTTTCACTTATCCCTTGGTTAACTCACCTGTACGATCTGCTCTTCACTGATTGCTTTCACCTGAAACTGTTTGTTTCTGCCCCGCTCCGCTCCCCTCCCTACCCCCTTATCCCACCCACCCCACGTACCCTCACCCTTATACCTCACTTACCACACCCCCTAAGCAATCCCACCTATCCATAATACCGACCTCAATTGTAAATCTCCTCCCACTAATTACTACCATTCCATTTCCTTTTCATCCCCCCCTCCCTCCTACTCCTAAGCTAATACTCTGGCTCTTCCCACCAAGTTTCTCAAACTTACACTTTAGTCTTAGCCCAACCTTTACTCTGAGAGTTCCTTTTCTCCACTCCTCAGCATGTCTTTTAAAACCAACAAAACGCCATCCATGGCCCCTATAATAAAACAAAACCCAGCCAAACTATTACCCCTGTTCATTTCTTCCCTAGTACTCACACTACCCTATCTCCTAACCTCTTATGAAATAAAATATAATTATCACCTTAAAACCTCTTCCAAACAAACTGCCTCTGATCTAATAACCCCAAAGTTCACACATTCAAACATTACTTCTACCTCTTCCTACCTCTTAGCCAAATATCACAGACTATCCCATATTAAATCTAATAATCTCATGTTAAGGAAACTAAAATATTTAATGTTGATTACCTGTAAGCCACACTTAAAATACAACCCCTCTACCCTGGTAGATGGCGATATACATCCAAACCCAGGACCCTCTACTATTTCCTCTGAAGCCACACCTATTATCTCAAATTCTTCCCTTCACTTACCAACCTTTAATGCTCATTCCTTACTCATAGGACACCTTAATATCAGAAGTGTTAACAACAAAGTCACCCATCTCCACTCTCTTCTTGAATATTACTCTTTCGACATCCTATGTTTAACGGAAACCTGGTTAAAACCCCTCACTAGGGATACAGAAATCACTCCACCAGGTTACAACATTATAAGACAAGACCGCAATACCCGCAAAGGTGGGGGAGTTGCACTCATATTTAAGACTGAACTAAATATATCCTTAGTACCCTATGCTCCCCTGGAGAAAACCAAAACTGAACTCCTTATATCAAAGCTACAACTGAACCCAAATAAAGCCATATATATTATCGGTACTTATCTACCTCCTGGAAATAACTCCATAGTTATAGAAAATCTCCTTAGCTGGGCTTCATCCACCTACCCACAAGAAACTGTAATACTTGGAGACTTCAACCTTGATTGGTCATCAGTTAATACTAATAACCCAGTCTCTCATATTAATCTCCATGGCTTTACTCAGACTATAAATACCTCCACTAGAATTAATAAACCTAACAACAAAGAAAGTATACTAGATTGGATTCTTGTTAATAAACCACAGCTACAATATCAAACCGGCACTTTGCCAGATGACATTAGCGATCACAACTTAACCAATATCATAAGAAAGAAGAATATTGCTACTAATGCCCCTACCATCAGAACCTCTCGTAGTAACAAAGATTTTAACCCCATCCTATTTAACACTGAACTAAATGCCTGTAACTGGAAACCTCTAAAAATTCTTCCTCTAGAAGAAGCTGTTCAATATTTTAACACCACATTCCTATCAATCCTAGATAATCATGCTCCAAAAAGAACTATCAGAGTCAAAACTAAACCCGCCCCCTGGCTATCTAAGGAAACAAGGCACAAAATGCTACTCAGAAACAAATCCTGGATAAAATGGAGAACTAGTAAATCTCCCTCTGATCAACAGACCTTCAGACACTTAAGAAATAGTACTAAAAAAGCTATTATTTCAGACAAAAAAAACTACTATAGTAACCTCCAAGTTAATCATAATAATCCCCAAAAATTCTGGTCAACCTTGAATAGACTTCTTCACCCCGGACAAACTACCACTCCCTCTCCCTCTGGATCCGATAAAAATTCTTCCCATGAAACTGCCAATGCTTTCAACTCCTTCTTTACTAATACTATCAATTCTCTGGCCTCTCACCTTTCCTTTGACAATTCTAGCATCCCTGATCAAGCAGCTTCTATTCAACCAACCTTCACTTTACAACCTAGCTCCACCACCTTCATCCAAAAATGCATCCAAAAACTTAAACCATGTACCCCATCGGCTGACCAACTTCCATCTGAATTCCTCCAAAAAGCAGCTAAGGTTATAGCCTATCCCATATCCATCCTTATTAATAGAACTATTAATGAAGGTACCATACCTGACATCTGGAAAATCTCACACATTATACCCCTACATAAAGGAGGTAACTCCAATGAATACTCTAATTACAGGCCTATAGCACTCTTGTCTCCCCTAGCAAAAATCATGGAAAATTGTGTTCACTACCAACTAATGAATTACTTAACTAAAAATAACATTCTAACTCCCTGTCAACACGGCTTTAGGCCTTTTCATAGTACTACCACTGCTCTTCTTTCCTTTACTGACTTCATAAACACAAACCGCAATAATAATATTCTTTCTTCTGCACTCTTTATTGACCTGTCCAAAGCCTTTGACATGGTTAACCACCCCTCCTCATAAAAATCCTAGAATCTCTTGCTTTAGAACCAAAGGCTATCCTTTGGTTTACTTCCTATCTCACTAACAGGAAACAGGCAGTCCTCTGGGATAACAAACTCTCCTCTCTCCTCCCAATTTCTCTTGGTGTCCCACAAGGCTCTATTCTTGGACCTCTCCTATTCTCCCTTTTTATAAATGACCTACAAGCAGCTATTCCCCAAGCTACATGCATACAATATGCTGATGACTCCACTCTTATTTGCTCAGCTAAAAACATTCCAGAGCTTCAAACTATTACTCAAAATGTATTCCACACAGTAGAAGCATGGTTCTTAAAACGCTGCCTACTTTTAAATGCTAAAAAAACAAAACTCCTCCTCTTTAAACCTACTACTAGGTCCCCCACTTTAGATTTCTCTATCTCATCTATTAATGGCACCCTCATATCACCTGACTCCACTACTAAACTGCTAGGTGTCATGATTGACAACAACCTTACCTATGATTGTCACATCAATAATACCATTAAAACTGTAAACAGAAAACTGGGCTCCCTCTACAGAATTAGAACATTCTTAACCCCGACAGCCAAAGCCACTCTTGCCCACTCTCACCTTATTTCAACTCTTCTCTATGCCTCACCAATTTACACTAACCTGAAGAAAAACAATCTCTCCAAACTGGCTAACACATATAATAGTATTGCTAGATTTGTGACTGGCAATCAATTTAGAACTCACCACTGTCTGAACCTTTAGCAACTTCACTGGCTAGAATTAGAAAATATGTTGCTTCTTTCCCAACTTTCCTTTGTCCAAAGAGCTTTCTATCAACCTAATAACACTCCTGCACTTTCCAAACTTTTGACCCCCTACTCTAACCTAAACTCATTTCGTTCCTCCAGTAAACTACTAGTAACTTTAACTAAATCCAACAACCTTGCTGGTGACTCCCTTTTCTCTAACGCCATTGGTAAACACTGGAATCAACTTCCTACTGAACTTACTTCTATTCCAACTCCTGTTCTGTTCAAACAAAAACTCAGAACTTACCTTAAAAATCAATGGTTATGTCCCTGCTGTAACCCCGACTAGATCTCCCAGTAATCCCCTCTACTCCTCCCTCTCCCTCTCCTTCTTCCTTCTTTTCTTGTCCAAGCTTTACTACCATCACTTTATAAGCGCTAGCTCTCTAATATCCTTCTCCTCCTTTAGGTTCATTTCTTTTTACTGAAAGTATAAATTTTTCTGATCTACTCACTCTTTTCATTTTGAATATTTCTCTTTTCTCTTTTACTCTCTTTTTATAACCTTCCTATAAAATAATGTGAAATAAGTTTCCATTTTTTATTTTTTTTGTGTGTGAATGATGAATCTTATGATGTTATGTGAATATTGAATCCTATGATGTTTTCCTGTATATTTGTCTACCCCCCCTCCTTTCTCCTTTTTACCTCAGCTCATTTTTTGTATACTATGTAACTGTGTTTAGCTCTATGTGGAGCTTTTCTCCCCGGGCCTCTACTGAAAATGGAAATATATCCAGTTAGACTAGCCCGGTTAACAAATGTAAAATAAATAAATAAAAATAAATAAATTGTTTTTTAATAGTCATTGCTGGAAAAACTTTACTTTTTTTGATTATCATAAGGGACAATCAGCTTGATTCTTATGACTGGGCACACATACTATGAAAGGATCATATGATATATATATATATATATATATATATATATATGTATATATATATACATATATATATATATATATATATATATATATATATATATGGGTTCATATGAATGTCGACAGCGAAACATCGACGCTCATCGACACCAAAGCATCGACCGTTCAGAACATCTAAAATCCAGGCAAGCGATTTTCACCTTACAGGACCCATGGTAGCACTTGTTTCGCTAGTGCGACGCTATGGACAACGCAAATTCTCAACAGTCGCTACCATGGGTCCTGAGTGCTACCATGGGTCCTGTAAGGGGGAAAATCGCTTACCTGGATTGTCGATGTTCTGAACGGTCGATGCTTTGGTGTCGATGAGGTAAGCGTCGATGTTTCGGCTGTCGACGGATTCATATGAACCTATATATATATATATATATATATATATATATATATATATATATATATATATTTCTAAGCAAACAGACAAACTGTGATAGGAAATTATTTTTTTTCACAGTAAAATTACAAAAATGCATACAAAACATATATATAGACATGTGTCTCTTACACACACCTATGAGAACCTCACTTAGAAACAATGATGGACATTAAATTGAGTAGCTAAAGACAGAAGAGGGATCAGCTAATGCAAGCATCCTTCTGTCTTGTGTTGTAGCTACAGTTCACTTTTCACCTGTTTATGGTGGAGTTTTATACAGGCAACAGAAGCAAAGAGGCACTAAGACAACAAAAGCCAACAGAAAAATAAGTAAATAAAAACATCTAAAATATAAGAGTCCCTTCTGACACCAGAAATACTTAAAAGGAAATAGCAGCATTACCCAAAAGTGCATAAACAGAAGAAGAATAATGCGATCAACTGTCGGCAACAGTACCGTAACACAAACACAGTCCACAAAGAATATGGCAAGCTGCAGCTGTATTTATGGGTAATTCAAAGAAGCCTGTCAAAACACCTGCAACCAATAAAAATTAAATTACAGTTAAAACTTAAAGGAATGGCTCCCCTTCTGATACAGGCATGCACTGTCCTGATCTACTTGTCGCTTCCATGACCTCAGTACACAGTTTTGCTAAAAGGCATGTGGGACTGTTTAGCACTTACTTGTTCCATTAGCTTCTTTTTAGAAAGGAAGACAAGGCTTGAGAAGACAAACTTTTTTGTTTTTGTTTTTAAGGTGTTGGACACCCCTACCTCCCTCTTACAGATACACACACACACCTACCTACTACTGACACACACACACACACACACACACACACACACACACACACACACACACACACACACACACACACACACACACCCCTACTTACTTCTTATATAAATGCATACACTCCCCTTCCTACTTCTTACATAAATGCATACACACCCCTACCTACTTCTTACATAAATACATACACACCCCTTCCTACCTATTTCTTACACACACACTCCTCTTAAACACTTAAAACACATAAGCACACACCTACCTCTCACTTGTACATTCGTCCGCAGTCCAAATGTCTCCTGGAATTCAAATTCTGCGTTGAAGATGAAGACGTAATCCATCAGTTGCACAGATGGAGAAGACGTAAACAAGTCGCAAACACCTGCTCTGTCTGTGCGACTGTACTCAAACGTCATTCTTAAAGAAGAATGCCCTTTAAAAAAAAAAAAACGAAAATTAATCTCCCGGCCGGCTGGTCCAAGAGGGGTGCACTTACCTGCCTGCAGGCACCCTTGATCATACCATAGATAATTTGAGGGATCCATACATGGGATAAAACATTTTGGAGATACCTTTGTCCATTAGTTGTACAGTGGGGAGCAGTCCTGTTTCCCATCCATAGATCCAAGTTGAGTTTGAATATGAACAGGGATGAGCTTTGTTTTATGTGGTTGGATAGTCTATTCCACAGCAGCAGTATCCTCTGTGAAATATACCTGTCCCTCCAAACTGCTCTGTTGATGTTGCGGAAGAGGTTTAGAACCTTAGACATATTTTTCTTGTGCCATTTGATTTGCTGATGTGCAGTAAATCCATGAATATTGGGTCAATTGTTTTGTAAATGTTTAGTTGTTAAGGGAGTCATAAAGTCAACTAATTCGTAATATGTTTTCTTAAAACTGAATTCCACTGTGTTTCACTTTTAAAGGGACAGCTGCCAACACATTTCATTTTGATTCCACTCTTCACAGCTGCAGCTTGTTTTTCAAATTACCATACACGTTGCTTAGACTTTTATAAGATATGCAGTAATATGTAAAATGTATGGACCTATTCTCATTTAATATCTGTTAACAGTCTGTGTTTTATGGTAGGAAAATTAACTCCTTCAGTATCCCTAAATATAGAACTAATTTCCCTAATATATCAGGAATTTGCCTTCATTTCTTGCTTTTCTTGCTAAGCAGGTCAAGCTGTAACAACCCTATACTTATTTAAATACAGTACTATCTGATGGTCATGTAGTGCTGACAGTCCAGCTAAGAAAACAATTTCTAGCTTTGGCAAGTTGTCCAATTAGTTATGTATATATTCTTATGCCTTAGTTGTTCATTTAAATGGCTGCCTGCAGTTGTTTTGGTGGACGTTCTTCTCCTGTGTTACACAATACAGTTCTATTACACAATAAAAAACACACCAAAGGCCAGCACTGGAAGTTCCAAGTCCAAAATTTATTTAAAGCAACATAGTGCTAAAAAAGCACTGAAATAATAGCTCAGTCCTCAAACTAGTTTCGGCAAATACCTTCTCCAGTGAGGAAGACAGACAGAATAACAGCTCACTGGTATCAAAGGATGCTTATAAATGGCTCAGGACCAATAAAAAACAAGTGCATTTTATGTTTGTGCATAACAAATGAGCAACAGAAAATTGGATTTGGAAACAAAATATGCACCTCCATGAATAATTTATATTACTGCGGTATGATCACTGATGTAAATACAAAAAAATAAATAAAGATTATCTATTCATCTTATACATCTTCCACTGCAAAATCAATGCAAAATAGTATATCACACATAATTAAAATATATAAGGCATAACCAAAGACACTAGAACAGGTATGAAAACTACCTATACCATATCCCAGGTAAAAGTTGCTGAACTACATAATATAAAGAAATAGAGTAGTCCAATGATAACAAGAGTGCTAGCACAATAACCTGTACAGCAATACAAGTTGTGTACGCAATGCACAAAACATGTGTTCTGTTAATAGTTAACAGAGGTATGGAAACAAATGCTAGAACAATAGAGGTATACAGCCTATTAATGTCATGGAGTGTTGAACATCTAAGCCAACTACAGAACACTAGGTCATACATACTATTGTTATCATATAAAACACATGACTGTAAAGCCATTGATATTCGTTATGGAATTGGATAAATTATTGGATGGTTTGTGTGCTGATAGAGAAGATATTGGCATATTTGGTCTTGGCCAAGTCTCAAGCAACAACCAGAGCAAAATTAACTTGGATAGGGGTGATAGTTGTGAAACAGCATTCCGCAATTTGGAGAAAGGATTAAAAAGTCTCAGAGCTAATATTTGGCATCTGAGACTGTTTAAAGCATATTTATACAAGAACTTGGCGCCCAGAGGTCTGAGAATCAAACTCCGTCCATTAGTCGGCAGATCTGAACAGAGGCTGACAGATGAATGGGATGAGGCATTAAGAAATGGCTCTATGTTTTTTGTAAAAATCTTAGCCTCCTATCATGAGAGGATGATTGATGTATGTGTTTCAGAGATAAAAGAATTAAGCGTTGAATGCAAAAAATTTCAATCGAATCACAACTATCACCAACTACTGGACAGGCTGTCCAAAGAATTGACCAATTATGACAAATTGATTAAAGACCGAAAGGTCAAAAAATTTAATAGAGATGCCATTGATTATGAAAAGGGTCAGCCCTTTCAAATACAAAGAACTGTCAGGTTTCAGGACACACAAACCAGAATGACCAGGGGCAGGTCCAGGAAGAGACCGAGGTCCATATTGAAACATAGAGACCAAACATACACGAGCACATCAGGGGAGGAGTCATCATATACAGATAGTGAGGGAGGAATTTCCACCAATTCACCATTAAAAAAGAAAACTACCAATCCGCACCTCCCTTTAGACATGGCAGGAAATCCAGAGGGGGGAGGAAACACACCCATAGAAATAAGAACAGAATCCATGCCAGGATTGATTCAAGCCCTATTGAGACATTGACAACACCATTTGAAAATGTTTTAAATTTATCAGATGTTGTACTTACTGACGCACAGCATAATATCCTGAATAAAGGTTTGGGTTTTGTTCCAAGCTTTTTCTCTGATCATTATCTCACCTCTTTGGATGTTATGGATTATTGTAGAAAACTTAACCTTAAGATATTTTTCTCTGAACAGGACACCACAACATCTCAAAGATCTTCTGAGTTTATTTTCCATAAATCCACTTTTCAGCCACCCATGAACAAGAACGTGGGCATTTTTCAACAAGCAGTACTCAAAGATCTGCATTTTCTACACTTGGAATGCAACATTGCCCAAGAGAATATGACATTAGAAGAAAAACAGGCATTATCTGAGCTCAGATCTAACCACACTATTGACATTCTTCAAGCTGATAAGGGAGGAGCTGTGGTTATTCAAAACATGAATGACTATGTTCAGGAAGGTCTCCGACAACTATCGGATACCAAATGTTATATGCATATGGGTGTTGATCCAACTAAAAAATTTAAACAGGATATTGACACTTTCCTCAATGAGGCATTGGATGAGGGCATCATTACTCAGAAGACTTTACAGCATCTTCAGGTTAAGGATCCATCTAAGCAGATTTTATACCTGCTACCAAAAATTCATAAATCTATCACTCGTCCTCCGGGAAGACCAATAGTATCTGGTCATGGTTCATTGACTGAACCATTATCTGTGTTCTTAACTCAATATTTAAAACCTTTGTTGATACATGTCAGAGCTAGAATTCAGGATACAACACAGTTTTTGAACATCATTCAGGATACCCAGCTTGATCCGGATTGGATCATGTGTACTTTGGACGTGAAATCTCTTTATACTAGCATACCACATTGGGGAGGTCTACAGGCTTTGGAATTTTGGCTGACTAAAGCTGAATTGTATCCACCTGGATTCAATACATTGCTTATATGTATGTGTGAACATGTCCTCAATAAAAATGTCTTTTATTTCCAAGGTGAATGTTATTGGCAATTGAGAAGTACAGCCATGGGTGCCTCTTTTGCACCAATATATGCCTATCTTTTTATGGCATATTTGGAAGAATATGTGATTTATGACCCTTTACATAACATTTATCTTGTGGAGATGGATATCTGGAGGAGATACCTGGATGATTGCTGGATGGTGTGGCGTGCGGATACTGTGTACCTTTTGGAATTTGTGGAATACTTAAATAACAATGTATGGGGTATCGAATTTTCAATTACTTTTGATAAAAATATGATTGATTTTTTGGATGTCACGATATATCGTAACAGCGACCATACCCTTAATACTAAAACATATCGAAAGTATCCACAATTTAATTCATTACTTCATGCATCTAGCATGCATCCACGCCACACCATCCGCAACATACCCAAATCTCAATTTTTGAGAATGAAACGTATTAACTCCTCCAATACCGATTATGATATAGCTAAACATGATTTGAGGCATAGGTTTTTGGACAGGGGATACTCGGATTTTGATATTGAATCTGCCAGGATCTGGACTGACAGACAGGACAGAAACTCATTATTACAGTATAAGGACAGAGATTACCGCCCAAAGGATGACAAAATCAGATTTATTACTACTTATGGTAGGAACCATCAGATAGTTAGGGGTATCCTGAATAATAACTGGAACATTCTGTTGGCCAATGACTATTTACGACATATTTTGGGCAACCAATGTTCGATTACTTACAGGAGAGGTAAAACCTTGGGTACATTGTTTTCACACTACAAACATCAGGAGAGTGGTGGTGCAAATTATAAACAACTCACAATTACAGGTGATGAACTTTTAGGCACCTTTCCTTGTGGCCATTGTAGTTCATGCAGCCAAGTGAATAAGCTCAAACAATTTACCAGTGCCAATACCAGCAAAGTGTATGATGTACGAATATTTGGCAACTGTTCATCTAGTTGGGTTATTTATTTAGCAACATGCCACTGTAATGCATTTTATGTGGGTAAAACTTCCCGTTCACTCAGAATTAGGATAGGTGAACACAGAAGTGAAATTCGCAACAAAAAAACCACGAATGCCTTATACCAACATTCCATCAAACACAAAACATCTAATTTTATGTTTATGATTATTGACAAAGTCATGGGGAATAGACACAACCAACAAGGTTGGCAAAGTATACTCAGCCATAAAGAGAAATATTGGATTATCCATTTAGGAGCATTATTTCCACCAGGTCTTAATGAACATTTGGGCTAAATGATTGTTTACCCCACCTTATGCTTTAAACATATAGACTTGTTTTATTACATTTGGTTATCTACTATGCAGTCGCATCTGTATATGTACTAGTTAAATATGGTATTATCATTGTTATTTACATGAATATACCTTGATGATGGTTTTCTTCATTATTATGAAGACAACCAGTACTGTAGATACCAAGCTGTATTATTTATACCTATACCCCATTACATTATATTACAAATATAAACAACTGATCTGAAGTAGGAGATTCATTTGTCTGCAACCTGTAGGTTATGGATCCGATATCGGATCCGAACCGGCATGGTTTACCAGCTATGGATCCAAGCTCTCAGCTCCTCCCCTCACCCATAATGCCCTGCTCTACCCTCATGACCCCAGATCTCGTTTGCCGCGCATGGTGACCAGATTGTGTTTTTCCAGCTCTCCAGCTAAGTGAAATTAATAGTCTTAAAGTGCTTAATTTTGAAAGTTTTGTGTGAAAGTTGTGTGAAAGTGTAGGTTTCCCTCTTATATTATTATACTTTTAGTCTTTAAAATTTATTTTTACTATCCCTCCCCTCGCTGGTAGCGTAGTCTGTGTTTGGGCCTGTTGAGTGGTTTTGTTACTTTACTTTAACTAGTTTTAGTAACCTTGTTTGTTTGCTTTTGGGATGTCTGAGCAGCCCAAAGCTGTATTTTCAAAGTGCTCTGAGTGTGGTCATAAGCTTTCCCCAGCTGATGGCCACACTCGGTGTGTTAGATGCCTGGGGGTTGAACACCTCACATCTGGATGTTCCATTTGTGCAGGGTTCAACCCCAGGGCATTGAAGGAGCGGAGGTCCAAGCTTGTCTTGGCGGGTCTTTTGCCACCGGACTCGGCTCCGGCCTCCGCTCCTTCGGGGGTAACCGTTACCACGGTTGTCCCCTCTCCGGCTCCCCCTCCTCCTCCTGGGACTCAACCTCCCTGTAGTGGTTCGGAGGAGAGGGAAGCTAGGAAGAAGGACCGGAGGGAGAAGCACCATAAGCGGCGGGCCGAGACCTCTGTTTCGGCCCCGCCAGCCAAGCGGGCTTCTCCCCCGGCCTCCTTGTCTGCTGGCTCTCCCCCTCCTCGGCTCCGGTCTCCAGCGTGTTTTTCACCGGGACCTGAGGAGGAGGAGACCCGATCTCCGTCGAGGCTATCGAGGAGGCACTCAAGGCCTACCTCGGTAGCCTCGTCGAGATCAACTTATAGCCTGTCAGACGCTAATCTGAACCGGATGATGAGAAGGTTCATCCAGGCCCAGATGCAGATGGGAGTGTTCTTGCCTCCCCCCCCCTCTGGGGGGGAGCTCGACCCCTTTTTTTCAAGCCAATTGCTCCTTCTCCGACCTGCTACCCGGGTTCGGAGCAGTTGGAGCCGAGCAGCTTCGGAGCCGGGGGTGGGTCGGCGCCGATAGTACTTGGTACTTCGGATCTGACCCTGCCCTCGAGTGCATCGGATCCGACCTCTCGGAGCCTGGATCCGAGCTTCGGATCCGGGGGGATCAGTGCTCCTTCGGCGCCGTCTGTGTCGGAGCGCACTGTCCCTTCGGATCCGAGCGCTTCGGCGCCGGCTCCGATCCACTCCTCGGATCCGAGGGGGAGCCGATTGTCGGATCCTTTGGTCGAGGTCGGCTCCCCTTCGGCTTTTGATGTAGTGGAGAGGGCCCTGTTGAGGGTCTCCGGACCCCCGGCACTTGTTTCGGCTCCGGCCCGCGCTCCCTCTGCACTGAGTCAGGCTTCCACCATCCGGCCCTTGGGACAGCCCGCTCCTGTGCCCCAAGCTGTTCCCCCGGAACAGGTTACTGTTTGCGAGGAGTCCTCTGACAGCCCCCCAGAGGATGTTCCTCGCAAGCATACGTGCAAAAGGAGGCACATTGACTCCCCCGAGTCTCTCACAGAAGACACGGATTTGGGGGAAGGGGAAGGCTCCCCACAGTCACCCCCCGAGGATGTCTCATTTGGAGACATCATGGAAATGCTCCGCATAAGGGGGGGGTGGTCTGCCCCCAAGTCTTCCTCGGACGAGTCCGTGTTCTTGGAGGCATTTGAAGTGGGCCCGTCTACCTCTTGGGTGTCCCCTCCTGCCGACCCCCTGGTGGACCTCATTACCACCAGGGCGTGGAAGGAAACGGACACCGTGGAGCCAATCCCTAAAAGGCCCGACCGGATCCTCAGTCCCCCGGCTGACCGTGCCCATTGGAGTAAGGGGCCTCCGGTAGATGCCATGTTGACGGCGGCCACCAAGAGGGAACTTGCTCAGGAGAGTCCCTCAGTCCATCCCCCGAGCAAGGAGTCTCGGATGATGGACCGCTTGGGGAAGCGGATGTTTAGTTCAGCGACCTTCTCGGTAAGGGCGCTGAACTATCTGGCACATGTGATTAGGATGCAGCGATCTTATTAAAGAATACGCTGCATCCCCAGAGTCCATGTCGGAGGAGGACAAAGTGCTGCACTCCACCCGCATGGCCACTCTCAGGTCCGTTACCAATACCTCTATGCGGCTACTCTCCCATGCTACGGAAGGCGCCGCTAGAGCCGCAGGGGCAGGTCTAGTTACTAGACGCCAGGCCTGGCTCCGTCATTGCAATTTCTCAGAGCCCTTCAAAGCGCCATTTGCGAACGCCCTTCGATGGTTCTGCCCTCTTTGGCAAAACTGTTCGACACTTTGACCCAGCGCGAGAAGGACGCGAAGACGCTGTCTGCCATCCGAATCCGCTTCTCTGCACCCCAGAGGCCCTATTCTAGGAACCAAAAGGGTCAGAAGAAGATGTGGTTCCGAAGTCGCAGCAATCCCAGCCTGCTCCGGACAACCAGTCCTTCCGTGGCAGAGGAGGACAGGGAGGACGCCGCCCTAGAGGCAGAGGGGCTCCCAGGAACTTCGGGTCCAGAGAACCCTTCTCTGAACGGCCCGCGCAGCAACTCTGAGGGGTTGCCCGGCTGCTCCACTCTGGAGGCAGTCGGGGGACGTTTTTCGGAGCACCTAGCGGCATGGGAGTCCATAACATCAGACCGCTGGGTTCTCTAGATCATATCCAGAGGATACCGTATCCCCTTTCGTCACTTGCCAAAATTGAAGTCCCTCCCCGACGTTCCACCCGGTCAATGGGAGGCCGCTTTGGCAGAAATTGGCCATCTGCTAAAGAAAAGAGCCATCCAGCCCATCCCCCCAGACCAGATCAGATCAGGGTTCTACTCCAGGTTCTTTTTAGTGCCAAAAAAGACGGGGGATCTAAGACCAATTTTAGACCTTTCTCTCTTGAACCTGGCAGTTCCCAAGGAGAAGTTCCGAATGGTCACTCTGCAGTCTATTCTCCCCCTTCTGGGAGGAAATCACTGGATGTGCTCCATAGACCTCAAGGATGCGTACTACCATATACTAATGGACAGGCGCTCCAGGAGGTTTCTCCGCTTCCGGCTGGGAGCCAGTCACTACCAGTTCCGGGTCCTTCCCTTTGGTCTCACCATAGCCCCCAGGGTGTTCACCAAAGTATTAGCAGTGGTAGCGGCCCACCTGAGGCTTCAGGGGGTACAGGTCTTTCCCTACCTGGACGACTGGCTCCTTACCGCCCCAACAAGGCATCTACTACTATTGGCGCGAGACTCCTTTCTCCATCTTGCTCCCCGTCTGGGCATCACTATAAACACAAAAAAATCCAACCTAGCACCCACGCAGTTCATAGATTTTATAGGTGCCAGGTTAGACACAAGGAGTTTAAAAGCCTTCCTCACTGTGGACAGAGTTCAAAATCTGCAACTCCAGGTGCGGGCCATTCTCCACTCAAGCTCAGTTCCGGCGGAGTTGGTCCTGAGGGCTCTAGGGTCCATGGCGGCTGCTATAGCACTTCTTCCTCTCGCCAGGTTCAATATGCGCATCCTCCAGTGGACACTCCTAGTACAGTGGTCGTATCTTGCTCTTCCTATGCATCATCCCATTGCTATCAGCAAGGCTTGCAAGCGGTCCCTCCTGTGGTGGCTTCACTCTCCAGATCTCCACGGAGGCCGCCCATTTTGTGCTTCTCCCCCTCTCGCCACGGTGACCACGGACGCCTCCCGCCTCGGGTGGGGGGGGCATTTTGCAGGCCGGACCGTCCAAGGCACGTGGAACGATTCAGAGACCTTACTGCATATCAACGTTCTAGAGATGAGAGCAGTGCTCTTAGCGTTGCTAGCACTTCAGGCCTTTCTTCCCTTGGGAACAATTGCGATTCAATCGGACAACATGTCGGTTGTCTGGTATATCAACAAGCAAGGAGGAACCAGGTCTTACCCTCTTTGTCGAGAAGCCATGAGAGTTTGGGAATGGGCAATCTCCACCAACCGCTTTCTCATAGCAACGCACATTCCGGGTCGGTCCAACATCCTGGCGGACAAGCTGAGTCGCACCATTCTCACTCCTTACGAGTGGTCTCTCAATACTCAAGTAGCGGAACGCATATTCGCACGGTGGGTAACTCCTTCTTGCGATCTTTTTGCCTCTCCCTCAAACACCAAGTGCAACAGTTTTTTCGCTCTGATACCTCCTCCAGGAGGTTCCCCAAGAGACGCTCTGGTGCATGCTTGGCCACCCGGTCTTCTTTATGCTTATCCCCCCCTTGCCTCTGATGCTCCAAGTTCTTCAGAAAGCCTCTCGGTTGGGGTGCAGAATGATTCTCATTGCTCCGTTTTGGCCTCGACAGATCTGGTTCCCTTTCCTAAGGTCTCACTCTGTGAATCCTCCTTGGATTCTAGATCCCATTCCGGATCTGATATCTCATCCATCCCGCTTATCTCCTCCGAACCTGGACAACCTGAAGCTGACCACTTGGCTGCTCCAGTTCCACTCTTGATCAGGACTCCCGGTATTTCGTCCCCTGTTAAGGTGATCCTGGTGGCAGCTCATAAACCATCCACTAGGAAAGTCTACCGTAGCAAGTGGAAACGGTTTTCTTTGTGGGCGGAGCGGCAAGGCGTAAACCCCTTCACAGTTCCTCTCCCGTTGGTGCTTGATTTCTTAACCACTCTTTTTAACGATGGTGCCAGCAGTTCCACGGTCAAAGTACAACTTGCGGCAATTTCACATTATCACATTGGTCATGACTCCAATCCACTGATGTCGGCCAAGTTGTGTAAAATTTTCCTTAAAGGTACTTTTCTTCTCAGGCCCCCTGTAAAACAAGCGGTTCCTCCTTGGGACCTTTCCTTAGTTCTCCAGGCCTTGACCGCCCCCCCTTCGAACCGGTGGCTACGGTAGATCTGAAATTCTTGTCGTTCAAGACTGCCTTCTTAGTAGCCATTACTTCGGCCAAGAGAGTTTCAGAGCTCCAAGCATTATCAGCTAAACCTCCTTACTTGGTCTTTCATCCGGACCGTGTTTACCTCAGGACCAACCCGTCCTTTCTTCCTAAAGTAGCTTCTGAAGCAAACATTAATCAATCCATTAACCTCCCTGTTTTCTTTCCTAAATATGAAAACAAAGGTGAATACAAGCTTCACTCCTTAGATGTTCACAGGCAACTTAGATTTTATCTAAACAGGACGGCTGGTCATAGGCAATCCGACCAGTTGTTCATTTCCTTTGCTAAATTTAATTTGGGCAAACCAATTTCTAAAGTCTCACTATCTCGCTGGATTTCACAATGTATCTTATTGGCTTATCAAGCTTCAGGAAGGCCCGCACCGGAGGGTGTACATGCCCATTCAACCCGGTCAGTCTCTACCTCGGCAGCCTTTAAGGCTAGGATTCTTCTAGATGATATTTGTGCAGCAGCCACGTGGGCTTCATCTCATACTTTTATTTCCCACTACAAGTTGGATCTTGCATCTAGGGGTAGAGCATCCTTTGGCACCGCGGTGCTCCGGAATATCCTTCCATGATGGCCGCCCAAGATTCAGGTAGCTGGGGACTCTGTCCCACAGGTTGCAGACAAATGAATCTCCTACTTCAGATTTAGAAGTTATGTACTCACCATAACGTTCCATCTGAGTAGGTGTATTCATTTGTCTGCAACCATCCCGCCCTCCTATCCCCCTGGCCTTTCAGTTTCCTGCATATGTTGTGTTACCCTTTTCAGGGTGTTCTTGCTTTTGGCAAACTCGATCTGAGGTCATGAGGGTAGAGCAGGGCATTATGGGTGAGGGGAGGAGCTGAGAGCTTGGATCCATAGCTGGTAAACCATGCCGGTTCGGATCCGATATCGGATCCATAACCCACAGGTTGCAGACAAATGAATACACCTACTCAGATGGAACGTTATGGTGAGTACATAACTTCTAATTTTGTGTCAAGTGTATACCACCCCTATGGTTGTATAGCTTATTGTGCTTGCACTACTGTCAGCATGGGAACAATTTTATTTCTCATACTATACGGTTCAGCAACATTAATTTATATATGGTATAGGTCAGGTTTAGATTTGTTGCAGGCTTTACAGTCATGTGTTTTATATGATAACAATAGTATGTATGACCTAGTGTTCTGTAGTTGGCTTAGATGTTCAACACTCCATGACATTAATAGGCTGTATACCTCTATTGTTCTAGCATTTGTTTCTATACCTCTGTTAACTATTAACAGAACACATGTTTTGTGCATTGCGTACACAACTTGTATTGCTGTACAGGTTATTGTGCTAGCACTCTTGTTATCATTGGACTACTCTATTTCTTTATATTATGTAGTTCAGCAACTTTTACCTGGGATATGGTATAGGTAGTTTTCATACCTGTTCTAGTGTCTTTGGTTATGCCTTATATATTTTAATTATGTGTGATATACTATTTTGCATTGATTTTGCAGTGGAAGATGTATAAGATGAATAGATAATCTTTATTTATTTTTTTGTATTTACATCAGTGATCATACCGCAGTAATATAAATTATTCATGGAGGTGCATATTTTGTTTCCAAATCCAATTTTCTGTTGCTCATTTGTTATGCACAAACATAAAATGCACTTGTTTTTTATTGGTCCTGAGCCATTTATAAGCATCCTTTGATACCAGTGAGCTGTTATTCTGTCTGTCTTCCTCACTGAAGAAGGTATTTGCCGAAACTAGTTTGAGGACTGAGCTATTATTTCAGTGCTTTTTTAGCACTATGTTGCTTTAAATAAATTTTGGACTTGGAACTTCCAGTGCTGGCCTTTGGTGTGTTTTTCATGTATGATTGGCCGTGCACAGCCGTACTTGCGAGGTGTAGTGTTTTTACTATTACACAATAAGCCAGCATATTTTTTTCTAGAGTTACACTCAGAATAACATTACTCTGTTCTATGTCCTGTCTAATTTGAATTCATAAACTCAGTGTATCAAATAATTCCTCTTTGCCTACATGATTAATTTTGGTTCTTTGTTACCTCTGTATTGCATGAGTTTTGTTTTATCTGTAACAAAGTCATATCTTTAAATGGTCCATATGGATCAAGCCATCTATCTGGTCAAGCTTAAAGTTTATCTGCTTAAAGGTGTATATGGCTTGGCATCTTATTGTCCACATAATCTCCTGCCTAGTATAAATCTATGTTACTATATTAATAAA
This sequence comes from Protopterus annectens, assembly GCF_019279795.1. Taxonomy (NCBI): domain Eukaryota; kingdom Metazoa; phylum Chordata; order Ceratodontiformes; family Protopteridae; genus Protopterus; species Protopterus annectens. Next base: position 663,584,667 of record NC_056727.1, on the reverse strand, counting down.
TAGTGTATTAGATCATGTTATGAATGCTTTGTAATGTTTTTCATTGCCATGTTGTGTTATTCTGTTCTGAGGAGAAATGAGTTAACTGAACATGTATAAACTTTTACTTTTTCTTTTAACACACAGATATCTCATATCAGTAAGGGCTGTCCACCAATGAGAAACATTCGTTTTGAAAGGTACAGTATAAATGAATAATAACTTCTAAACTTGAACTTAACAGATATTTTATGAATTAGTAGTTCTAGTCATGTATATTATTGATCAACTTCTCTCTCACATTGTCACCGTTGCTTTTTTATTGCAAGATATTATACAGCTGTGATACATATTTCTTTATTTCTTTAATATCCTTTTAAAAACTTAAATTTCTGACACATACATCTAGATGTTATTTGTACATGCAAGAATAATAAAGAATAGTAAGAAAGAACTATTTTTATACTAAATCATGTCTGGCTAAAATTACGAATTGTCAGGCATAAATGCAGTGAAATATAACATCTAGAAGTCAGACCGATCATTTGTAGAAATCCATTTCCTAGCTAATCAGGCTAGGATAATGCTGCTACTCTGTTTGAGTTGCTATATATATTGGCAGTAGAAGCCCAGAGTAACCGGACTGTGCATTCATACATTTTCTACAGCAATTCAGTCCCAGTTTGCATCTCATTTATTGCTTGTGGAATATGTTGATAGGTATACCGTTCAGATTTAGCTGGATAATTCCAAAATCTATTTATTCAGTTTTTCAATAATACAAGTATTACAACAATCAAAGACATAGATCTACAATACATACAGAAGACATAAAACCTAAAAAACTATATACACTAGAAGTCACTACATCAGCAAACAAAAGAGAGAAAACATCTTGAAATTAATTGAAAGAAGAGAGCTAGTATAAGGGGCACAGCTTATAAAGAGATAAAGATAAAAATGTAATCACTTGCTATAAATAGGTATATTAAAGATATATTTAGGTGTAGAGACAAGGAAGGAGATGAGCTGCTTATATTGCAAGATCTGCTTATGAAGGTCTGTCTTAACAGGTCAGTGTGGGATATATCTCTAATTCTTGAGAATTACATCAAGTAAATATCCCCAATATTTCTGATAGTAATGCTTTTGTTTTGTTGTGGTATAAACTAATTTATGAGGTGAGATATATTTAATAGCTGGTTTGTTAAAGTCTTCCCATGTGATTGGAGATGTGACAGTCCAATTTGTGATGCAAAATTTAATAAGGGCACACATTGTGATAAGGATATGTTTTAAAATTTTTGGAAGTTTATTTGTGTTTGTATGCAATATAGCCATCTCCCATGACATGGTTGTTTTTTCATACCCCAGCTTCTCGAATCTAGCTCCTAAAGAGCACCATAGGTTGTGTACCCTACTACAATCCCACATAACATGGAGAATGTCGGCTGTTTGGTTTGGACAGTGAGGGCATATAGGTGAAATTTTGGGATTAAACTTATTTAGTTTTGATGGGATATAATAGACATTGTTATTAATCATAATTTGAGTGTATAACAGCCGCTTAAAGGGAATAAACTTGATCGTATTTTCAATGGCCACTCTTTTGCTTTCTTCAGTAAGTAATTGTTTGTTCCCTTGCCAAGAGGTTGAGAATAATAGAGAATTCTGGTATTTTATGTTCATTACAAGTTTATATGTCCTAGAGATTGTTTTCTCTTGAGTCGCTAGATTTCTAAGTATCAGTTTAACTAAGTTAATGTCATGAAGGTCATTAGTTTGTGGAAATTTAGTAATAATTAATTAATAATTTAGTAATTTAAGATAATGGATTAGGCTAAGAGTGGTAGCATATTTCTTAGGAAGATTGAGTTTCATCCTTAATTGCAATATATTACATTTTTCCGTTTGTAAATTTCCCATATTGTAAGATCTTTTAACAGAGGGTAGTTCATTACATTTATAGGTTTATTACTTATTAATAGGTTAGGATTTAGATGAAGCAGTTGCATAAAGGCAAGGGCATTAAATAGTTGTATTGATTTGAATAGCTTTTGAGTAGTTAGGATCATATGTTTAATCAGTGGGTGTAAGTTCTTTGTGAATAAGTCTTTTTTATTTAAATTTTAAAAAAGGAAGAGATTTGGGGTTATATTCAAGGGATTTAAGTTGTTCATACCAGATTTTGGTCCATTGAGGGGTCCAGGTACTAGCACTTGGATAATGGTTTATTATGTGTATTAGCCTGTAAGAAGTAATTATACTAAAGTAAAGATGTGAAATTGTTCAATCTCGCCGTTTGTTCTTACACACGGGTTCGGAGCCGATCCTCGGCTCCGAGTCGGCCACATCACCAGCTCCGCATCTTTGAGAAAGCTCGAGGCACAGTAATATCCCATGATCCTCAGGTGCTAACCCTCAGATCTAGTTTGCCGCTAGCAGCAGATCGCATATGAGAGGCTCGGGCCAGTATATTTTTTTTATATTTTTCATCTAGTCGACTTATAGTTAGTTTTTAGTGTTTAAAATAGATTTTTTTTTTGTAAGTAATATAGTATAGGAGTGTTATTTGAGAGTGTATTTTAGGTAGAATAGATAGTTTAATATTTTACTAGTTAAGGCCTGTGTTTTTTTCTGTCAGGATTGACAGTATTTTACATAGTCCTTTGTAAATTTTTGCCTTAACTCTTTTTTCTTCTCCTTTCTTCATATATATATATATATATATATATATATATATATATATATATATATAATAGTGTGCTGTGTTTTGGATATTTCTATAATATAGTAGGTTAGAGTTAAACTGTTGGTTTATTATTATTATTATAGACATTTAAATTTGCACATATATTTATATAGTGTGTTTCTCTAAGTGTGCTGTGTTTTGTTTTGGACATATACTATATATATATTCAAAATGTCAGAGAAAGCCAAATCAGGCTTTAAGAGATGTCAGTGCAGACAGAAGATGTCCATTACTGATAACCACTTCTCCTGCGTCTACTGTCTTGGCCCTCTCCACTTGCAGGAAGACTGTTCCATTTGTCATTTCTTTAATGGGAGGGTCATGCTGGAAAGACTCAGGAAGTTGGTTGACAGTGGGTTGCTTAAACCCGAATTTCAAGAGGCCCTGGACAAGGCTGAACAAGTGTCCAAGTTTTCGAAGGGGTCGAAGTCTTCAAAAGTGTCGGAGCCCAAGTCCTCGGTTCCGAGCACCTCTTTCCAGATTCGGATGTCGGCTCCTATGACCTCGGTGCCAGGCGTCAAGCGCTTGTCTCTGATCGAGACTCAGGTCTTGGAGCCAGTGTCAGAGATACCACCGCCTTTTATCCTTTGCTCGGTGACGGCTTCGGCCCCTTCGACCCGTTCTTCGAGGCCGCTTTCCGACTCCGATGTGGACTGAGTGGTACAGAAGCTAATGGAGATCTCGGCTCTGTCCAAACTAATCGAGGTTTCGTCCCAGCTGGTTTCGAAACTCGAGACTATTCCTGTCCCCTCGACACTTCCTCCTCCGAGACCTGTCGAGTCATCGGAGCTAGGAATCAAAGAACCGATGATCATAGAGCCTTCGGTGCTGAAGCCTCCAGTAGCGCTATTGGCCCCGTTGACCTCGACTCCTTCGGAACCAGCCGGAGGGTCTTGGAGCCGAAGATCTTTCCTGGGTTCCGGGAGGACAGTCGAACCGAGATGTCGGTTCCGACTCTTCCCCTCGGTGCCTCAGCTCAGATCAGTTCAGATCCATCCTTGGTGTCGGAGCCTGTGGTCCCGATTCCGGAGAAACGACCACCATCTTCGTATCGGGTCGGATCCTCGGATCGGGGCACTGTTGCCTTCGACATCATGAGGAAGGTCTTGTCTGATCAGACACATACATCATCAGTCTCTTCTTCTCCTTCCCCAAAAGGCCCGTGTTCTGCTTCTGTGCCTTCGGTCCCTACCAAGCGTTGAGACCCAATGCCTCAGACAGTCCCACAGGGCGACCCTGGTTCCTCGGATGCATCTCCAGAAGCCCCCACTGAGGATATTCCGAGGAAACGATTGTGCAAGAGGAGGCACATTGATTCCCCCCAGGAATCTCTCACATCTGATACTGATTTGGATGAAGCAGAAGGGTCCTCACGGTCCCCCTCTGAAGATGTCTTGTTTGCTGGACATTTTGGAAATCCTGAAACAGAGGGGAGACTGGCAAGCCCTTACCCCTTATGTGGATGAATCGGTCTTGCTGAAGGCATTTGGGGCTCAAACTTCTACCTCCTGGGTGACCCCGCCATTTGACGAACTCATGGATCTAATAGCCCGGAGGGCTTGGGAAATGCCAGATACAGTAGAACCAGTCCCCCGCAAGCCAAACAAATACATGATGGCCAGGGCATCCTCCTTGCAAAAGGAGTTCCCGTGGATACTATGGTGGTGGCGGCGGCCACTAAGAAGGAGATGTCTGAATCATCTTCTTCTGTCCACCCCCCTAATAAGGATTCCAGGACGATGGACAGGTATGGGAAGCGCGTATTTAGTTCTGCAACTTTTTCCATCCGATCGCTCAACTACCTTACGCATTTCACGTGTTTAAAGAGAGATCTCATTAAGGAACTGGGAGATACTCTCCAGGGAAACACAGATGCTGCTATCACCGAGAAAGTGACAGCGCAACTTAACACCCTAAATTCCATAGTGAACTCGTCCATGAGGCTTATTTCATATGTAGCCGAAGGGTCGAGTAGAGCTGCAGCTTCAGCGATCGCCCTGAGGAGGCAATCCTGGTTGCGCTTATGCTCCTTTGCGGAAGCCTTCATGTCTTCCTTTGCCAATGCCCCCTTTGATGGTGCCTCCTTGTTTGGGCCCAAAGTAAAGGAGACTCTCACGAGGTGTGAACAAGAAGGGAAGACCCTGTCTGCCGTAGGGGTCCGTTTTTCCACCCCATCTAGACCCTACCCCAAAGGGCAATGAGGCGGAAAAATGTGGTTCTGAAAGACTCAGGGATCCTTTCAGCCCACCCAAAGTGAGGCCCCCTCTAGAGGCAGAGGAGGGGGAAGAAATGGAAAATGCCACCTAGCCGGCAGAGGGGGTCCGCAAAATCAGGGCGACAGAGATACTTTCTCTGGGAAGCCCTTCCAGCACTCCTGAGTGCAGGCCCGACTGTCCTACTCTGGAGGCAGTCGGGGGTCGCTTGGCTTTATACCCAGAGACCTGGCTAAATCTTACATCAGATTCCTGGGTAAAAAGTATAGTTACCAGAGGCTACAACATTCCATTCATCAGAATGCCACCCAACCCCAAAAAGCTCCCAGACGTTCTACCCAGTCTGCGAGACCAGGCAACCGTAGAGATAAGAAGGTTGCTCGAAAACAGAGTCATCCAACCAGTCCCGGCGGACCAAATAGGATCCGGAACTTACTCAAGGTTCTTTTTAGTTCCAAAGAAAACAGGGGACTGGAGGCCAATTTTAGACCTCAGCAAACTAAACGCCTTCGTGAAAAAGGAAAAGTTCCAGATGGTCACGCTACAGTCAATCCTTCCTTTTCTGCAGGAGGGCGACTGGATGTGCTGTATAGATCACAAAGACACGTACTACCATATCAAGATGGCCAGGGCGTCCAGAGATCACCTGCACTTCCGGCTGGGAGTCAGTCATTTCCAGTTTGGCGCTCTGCCCTTTGGTCTCACCTCAGCCCCCAGGGTGTTCACCAAATGCATGGCAGTAGTAGCGTCTCACCTGAGACGAAGGGGATTCCGGGTGTTTCCTTATCAAGATGACTGGCTCCTATCCGCCACCACTGAGTATCGTCTTCTACAAGCCAGGGATTACACCATCAGCCTCTGCTCCTCTCTAGTCTCTCTAAGACTTTGGCTTTTAGGGTCGTTTTTGCTCTTAGCTTTAACATTTTCATAACCAAACACCTATTTTAATAGCTTTTTCTAACCTTGTGATTGATTGTGTTGTTTGTTTCTGTTTGTTGTGTGATTCCTCTTGTTTGGCGGGCTAGGCCCATTTGAGTTAGAGGGCCTTTGCCCTATCTCTTTGAGCGTTTTAGTTAGAGCTCTCCCTTCCCATCCTTGTGTTTTGGGTGATTGTAGTATGTCTACTAAGGAAAGAGAACATAAGCCGTCCGGCTTCAAAAAATGTTCAAAATGTGGCTATAAAATGTCCTTAACAGATGGCCATGCCATCTGTGTATATTGCTTAGGGGCTATAAACTTGCAAGAGTCTTGCAGTGTTTGCCATGCCTTTTCCTCTTGTGTGTTACAGGAGAGGAAAAATAAGTTGATTTTAAGAGATTTAATAAGACCTGCTTTTGAGGAGGCTATTTCTTCCCCCTCTTCCAAGCTCAAGAAAAAGAAGTCTTTGGCTCCAACAAGTCTGTCGGAGCCACCAGAGAAAAGAGCCAAATCCTTGTCCTCTTCCTTTGCTCCACTGCTTTCGGAGCCACAGGAAATATGATCCATGTTGGGGTCATCTTCCTCGGCTCCATTGGTCTCGGAGCTGAAGGATAGGGACCTTGAAACTGAGTTTGCCTCGGTTCCATTGGCGTTGGAGCCACAGGTGAGAATTTCGGCTTCAGGGTCGGCTCCTGAACCGTCGGCGCTGAGGGGCATCTCGGTGCTGGTCGACTCCTCCTCTGCTCCGACTCTTATGGAGCCGATTAGGAGTCGACATCCTAGTTTTACCTTGGAGCCGATAGGAAGAGTTTCTCGGCCCCCGTCTGTTTCCTCCAGGTCCTCCAGACTTTCAGACTCGGATTTAGATAGGGTGGTCCAGAGGCTCCTTCAGTCACCTGTTTTATCCAAATTGTTTTCGGCTCCAGCCCAAAGGCCAGAGCCAGCCCTTTCGATACCGTCCTTTCCTCCTCTGACAGCCCTGGTGTCGTCAGAGACGAAGCTCGCAGAGTCGGGTGAAGCCCCTGAGATGGTTCCGAGACCCACTGCTAGTCTGTCGGCACCGTCTTCAACTCCAACCCCTTCTGTTCCTTCCAGGGGTTTCAGCTCTCGGGTGTCCTCGGCCGAGTCCGCTGGGAATTTGTCGGGGCCTCTACTTTCGGCCCAGAGTCTCCCACTTGGTGCCTTGGCTAGGGGGACCCTGACGCCGGTCATGATCTCACGGCCGGGCCTTTCTTCAGATTCTGGTGGGCCCGCATTCGAGGCGATGAGGAGTGCGCTGGACAATTCTCTAGTGACTTCACCGGAATCTGCGACTCCTTCCTTGGATAGGGCGACTAGAGCCCCTGGTGCCCCCTTATCTTCGGACAGCGTGGCTCCGAGGCCTGAGGATTTCTCCATGCATGGTCCCCCCTTTTCCAAGGAGCTTTCAGAGTCCTTGCCTGAAGAGCCACCCCAGAAAAAATTGTGCAAGAGGAAGCACATAGACTCCCCAGATGAGTCCGTCAACTCGGACACCAACCTTGATAATACGGAAGGGTCCCCTAAGTCGTCCTCTGACGATGTCTCGTTCTCCGATGTCCTGGAGATCTTGAGACAGAAGGGTGACTGGCCATCCAAAACCCCTTCAGCGGAGGAGTCGGTCTTCCTCAAGCCTTCGGAGCTCAGCCCTCCGGCTCCTGGGTGTCTCCACCCTTCCATGAATTGCTGGATCTTATTTGTCGAAGGGTGTGGAAGCATCCTGATTCTGTGGAGCCAGTTCCCTCTCACACCAACAAATTTTTATCCGCACCCCCCTGGTAAAGAATTCCTAACCAAGGGAGTTCCGGTAGATGCTATGGTGGTGGCATCTGCCACCCAGCAAGATGTGGCAGAGGCGTCTACGTCTATCCACCCTCCTAACAAGGAGTCCAGGAGCATGGATAGGTACGGGAAGCGTACCCTGACTTCAGCGACATTTACCTTGAGGTCGCTGAATTATTTGTGTCATTTTACGAGGCTCCAAAGGGATCTCATTAAGGAGTTAGGGGATACCCTTTCGGGTAACGTGTCTGAGGCATTGACGCAGTCTGTCAATGCCCAGCTGTCTACCCTTTCGTCTATTATTAACTCGTCCATGAGGCTCATATCTTATGCAGCCGAAGGAGCGAGTAGGGCAGCGAGTTCGGGCGTAGCCCTTAGGAGGCAAGCCTGGATGCGCTTGTGTCACTTTGCGGAGGCTTTCAAGTCTTCTTTCACAGATGCTCAATTCAACGGGTCCTCTCTTTTTGGACCCAAGGTGAAAGACACACTCACTAGATGCGAGCAGGAAGACAAGACTTTGTCTGCCGTTGGGGCCCATTTTTCGCTCCCTTCGGGACCTTATCCCAAGACTCAGAGGGGAGGAAAGATGTGGTTCAGGAAGTCCCAAAAGTCTTTCCCTGCCCATCAAAGTGACCCCCCTCACAGAGGCAGAGGAGGGGGAACTATTCTGGAAGACATCGCCCTAGAGGCGGTGGAGGCCCCTGCAACACAGGAGACTGCAAATCTTTTCGTGGTTCCTCCTTCCAGCGTCCCTGAGGGACGGCCCAACTATGTGTCTCCGGAGCCAGTCGGGGGTCGATTTTCAGAGCATCCAAGGGCCTGGGGTTCCATTACCCAGGATCAGTGAGTGCTTTGTTTCATCGCCAGAGGTTACGCCATTCCCTTTATCCGTTTCCCTCCACCTTCAAGGAGAATCCCGGACATGCCACCCAGTCAGCGGGATCAAGCAGCTATAGAGGTCGCAAAGCTGCTCGAAAAGGGAGTCATCCAGCCAGTCCCCGCAGACCAGACCAGATTAGGAACTTACTCAAGGTTATTTTTGGTGCCCAAAAAAACAGGGGACTTGAGACCCATCCTGGACCTCAGCCACCTAAACCGTTTCATAAAAAAGTCCAATGTCCGGATGGTCACGTTACAGTCCATTTTCCCATTGCTGGAAAAATGAGTATGGATGTGCTCCATCGACCTCAAGGACGCTTACTATCATATCAAGATAAACCGAGCATCTAGGATTCACTTACGCTTCCACCTGGGAGCCAGTCACTTCCAGTTCTGCGACCCTGCCCTTTGGTCTCACCACAGCCCCCAGGGTGTTTACCAAATGTCTGGCAGTGGTGACGGCTCACCTGAGACGTCTGGGATTCCAGGTGTTTCCACATCTAGACGACTGGCTCCTCTCCGCCCCCACCAGGCATCTCCTCACTCTAGCCGTGTGTGCCACCATCCAGTTGGGTCATTTGTTAGGAATCACATTCAACTGGGAAAAGTCTGTATTGCTGCCATCACAGCGTGTTGCCTTTATAGGCGCAGAGCTAGACTCTGTAGAGATGCGAGCATTTCTACCAACAGAGAGGATAAGGATATTACAGGACCAAGTACTAGCCTTGCTGCCCCGATGGAAAGCCCCAGCCAGGATGACTCTTCAGCTTTTAGGATCAATGGCCGCCTCCATTCTTCTAGTCTCTCTGGCAAGACTGCACATGCGAGTTCTTCAGTGGCTCCTGTCGACCCAGTGGTCATACCAAGAACTACCACTATCCCGCCCGATTCTCCTTACAGAATCCTGCCGGCAAGATCTTCGGTGGTGGCTCCTCCCTTCCAACTTGAATCAAAGGAGGTCATTCTGTCCCCCCTCCTGTTGCCACAGTGACCACGGACACCTCCCAGATAGGGTTGGGGGGGCATTATCTGGGCAAGACGGTCCAAGGCACGTGGTGGGATCACGAAACCCACTTACACATCAATGTGCTGGAAATGAGGGCAGTGCTCCTAGTGTTGCAGGCACTGCACACCTCTCTTCCCAAGGGTACCATCGCGGTTTTCTCAGACAATATGTCAGTGGTTTGGTACCTAAACAAACAGGGAGGAACCAGATCTTACCTCCTTTGCAGAGAAGCCTTGAGAGTGTGGCAATGGGCGATCGCTTCCCAGAGGTTCCTGATAGCTACGTACATTCCAGGGAAGTCCAATGTGATAGCAGACAGGCTGAGCAGAGTTATTCTGATGCCTCACGAGTGGTCCCTAAACAACCAAGTAGCAGCTTGCATTTTCTCCAAGTGGGGTTTTCCTTGCTGCGACCTTTTTGCCAGCCCCTGGAATGCGAAGTGCAGCAACTTCTTCTCCCTGATTCCCCCTCCAGGGGAGTCACCCAGGGACGCTCTAGTCCACAATTGGCCCTCCGGTCTTCTGTACGCCTTCCCTCCGGTCCCTCTACTACCAAAGGTGATTCAGAAGGCGACCTGCTTGGGAAGCAGCATGATTCTGATCGCTCCACACTGGCCCCGCCAAGTTTGGTTTCCCTTCCTCCGGAAGTATGCGGCGGAGGGTCCTTGGATTCTGGATCCAATTCCAGACCTCCTGACCCTGCAGTTGGGTCATCCCCATCCTTCTCTGCAGACTCTCAAGCTAGCGGCTTGGCTGCTCCACTTCCGACCTTAGTCAGACAGCATATCCTCTCGCCGCAGGTGGTCCGGATCCTGTCCTCTTCCCACAAGGCCTCCACTAAGGAGTTATATTCCAATAAATGGAAGAGGCTTGCCGTTTGGGCCCAGCGGCACAATCTTGACCCTCTGACTGCCCCGGTTTCGGCAATACTAGATTTTCTGGCAATGCTTTTTCAACAGGGTTCCGCTGTCTCCACACTTAAAGTACAATTGGCAGCTATTTCTAACTACTATGTTGCTTTTGAGCCCTCGGTCATGAGTCATAAATTGTGCAAGGCCTTCTTCAAGGGAGCTTGGTTACTTTGCCCCCCGGTGTCACAACCTGTATTGCCATGGGATCTCAATGTGGTTCTAGGAGCCTTGACATCTCCTCCCTTCGAGCCGGCGGCCACTTGTGACATAAAGTTCTTATCTTGGAAGACCGCCTTCTTGGTAGCTATTACATCAGCCAGAAGGGTTTCAGAGATTCAAGCTCTCTCTGTCAAAGCTCCTTATCTGATCTTTCATAAGGATAGAGTCTCCCTATGGTTGAACCCGTCTTTCCTTCCTTCCTAAGGTTTCTTCTGCTCTTTGTCTGCAACAATCTATAGAGCTACCAGTTTTCTTTCCAAATTTTTCCGGTGAAGCAGAATACAGACTTCATCAGTTGGATGTGCATAGACAACTGAGGTTTTACCTAGACAGGACACAACATCACAGGAAGTCAGACCAGTTGTTTGTGGCCTTTGCGGACAACAGAATAGCAGTGACTAAGTCCACTATTGCCAGATGGATCAGGGATTCTATTTCATTTATTTATACATCAACAGGGAAGGACCTCCCATTTCCAGTTAAAGCTCATTCTACTAGGGCCATGGCAACTTCAGTGGCCTTCCACACCAGACTGTCTGTGGATGAAATATGTGTGGCAGCCACTTGGGCTTCTCCACATACCTTTATTTCTCATTACAAATTAGATGTGGCATCCAGGGATCGGGTGTCCTTTGGTTCCACAGTGCTCAGGAGTGTCTTCCAGTGAGCCTCCCAGGATAAAGGTGCTAGGGACGCTGTCCAATCTGTCAAGAATGTAGGCGAGATAGGATCTCACTACATCTTTTAGTTATGTACTTACCATAACGATAGATGTATGGGATCCATCTCGTCTACATTCTTACATACGCACCCTCCTTCCCCCTACCTATTGGATCTGGAGGAAACTCTGCTGTTGAGGTTTCCAGGAAGTATTATTTGTCCTCTCCTGCCTTGTTTTTCTGGTTGGTTTGGTGCTTGTGGATGAGTTTTTTGTGGGGCAAACAAGATCTGGGGGTTTGAGCGTGGTGCATCCTGGGATAGGGGGTTGGCCCAGCCAGTAAGAGACTTCGTGCTTTAGTATAGGCCGAGTTGGAGCCGATTCTTGGCTCCGAGCCCATCTGTCAAGAATGTAGGCGAGATGGACCCATACATCTATCGTTATGGTAAGTACATAACTAAAAGTTTTCTGACTACTGCTGCTACATGGTAGTTGAAGGGAAGGGAATTACTGAGCCAGGTTATGACATTTCTGACTATGTTACCAGTTTGTAGGAGATATTGGTTATACTGTATGTTGACAGAGAGGGAGAGATGTTTGTAAATGTAATAGTATTATACTTTTTTGCATTTAATTTTAGCCCTTTTCCATACATCACCTTTTTACAAGGGTTAGATGTTTATCATTCTCACTGCTGCAGTAACCAGGCTATTTGGGGTTATATCATGCCCAGGATACAACAACCAGCCAGTCTTCAAAAATCTCTGGGTCCCTTAAACACCCACACTCTGACTGCCGATTGGCTAGCCCCTTGGAGAGAAATCAACTTTTAAAAGTATTGACAACTTCAGTACTTTCTTGCCAACTCAAGGGAAGGCAGCTCTGAAGCTTGACATTAGCATTTGGCTACAGGCTTCATTTCTGGCACATGTATCCCTATAGGGGAACCCTGCCACTCAGAAAATATTTCTTTTTTAAATACGTTTGATGTATTTTTATTTTCTGAAGATTGCCATCAGTTTTATTAACATCAGAAGTTTCTTGTCTTGTCTTGTTTTATGAGGAAAAAAAACAACTGGTTTTGAAACATTTTGACTGTAGTGTAAGGATTTAAGGATTGAGAAGTGATTTTATGTAATTAGGTTCATAGGTTCAAACTAGGCTATCTGCCCTAGGGCATTTATAAGCCTAGCCAGAGTATGTTTGGCTTTCGCCACCCATTTTAAATTCATTTTGCTATGCCCTTTTTCGAGGTTAGTATACTGTGCCTCTGTCTAACAGTGACACAGAAGTGATACCCAGGGTAAACCTACGATCTCCCATCCACTCATCAAGATTCCTCTTGAAGAGAGTCAATGAGGGACTCAGCCTAACCTGGACTGGGATTTTATTCCAGAGTGAAGTGAGCCTCTGGGTTATGAATCTGTCCCTCCAGCATGTCCTATTTATTTCAGTGCTGAGGTTCAAGTCTCTCGAGCGTGTAGCTCGATGGGATTTGGATTTTTTGAGGTGCAGCATGTCCCTTAATTCCAGGTTGGACATGGCTTTATACATCAGGCACAGGTCGCCTCTGAGCAGGTGGTATGCCACTGAGTAGAGCTGGAGTTTCTTTAACCGGGCAGCATATGGCATCTGTTTGAGCCCTTTGATCCTCTTGGTGAGTTACTTTTGGGGTCTTTCCAGTTGCTGCAGGTGTTTGGTAAGGTACATCCCAAAAGGGGCATTGTACTCGATTATGGGCCTGATGAGGGATGAGTAAAGAGGCAGGATGACCTCCCCTAATCTAGATGTGAATCCCTTCATGATTAGGTGGGCTGTATAAAATGTTTTTTCTAACCACTTTGGCCACGTGGTTGTCAAATGAGAGATTGCTATCAACTTGGGTCCCCAGGTCCCTAATTACTTCTTCTGTACTTAATGGATTACCACCTATGTGGTAATTTGTGGGCACTTTGTTTTTGCCAAAGGGGATGACTATACACTTTTTGGCGTTTAGCTTAAGGCCATGGCTCTGGCACCAGTTGTCTGTTTCTATAAGGCCCTTTTGGAGGATGCTTGTGACGGCTGGAGAGTCGATTATGGCGCCCAGTTAGCAGTCATCTGTGAACTTGGTCAGCCACAGTCCTTCTGTGTTGGCCTGTACCTCCGAGAAATATATACCGAACAAGAGAGGTCACAGGACTGAGCCTTGTGGGATGCCACTTGTAACTGGTTTGGAGTCTGACATGACTCCAGCAATTCTAACCATGTGGGTTCTGTCCTTGAGCCAGTTTGCAACCCATCTAGTGACATAGGTTGTATTTGAGTGTTTTGGTGCTTGTGTATACTTTGTGACAACTTACCTGTATTATTTTACTGCTTGAGATATTTTAATTAAAGGTGTTATCCACCAAAGCACCGAGAAATACATTTCAGGGCTAGAAATGTATTTTATGTTCAACTTACCTTCATTTCTTGTTTTCTCTCAGTGCACTTTCTGTGAAAGGGACTTAAGAGTTCTGATGTTTTTTTTATATATGGTTTGTGCTTTTACGTTTGAATTTCGATGGACTGTGTGGAGAAGTGTAAGTGTATGTGCTGCTTGTGAATACTCATCTGATAACTTATTTTCTGACTGAGTCTTCCCATTAGTGCTTACCAGCAATCAGGATTCTTCCTTAGTTACAGCATGGATTCTTACACTGGTCCTGCTGTTTCTTCTCCAACTGTACCTAAATTTTAAAAAATAAATAAATAAATAAAACAAAATTGTAACCCTGATCTACACCATGGGATCAGATAATGCCTCAGCTGCTGGTGGGTAACTCTGCAGTGATCATTTGCTATACCTTAGACCACATCCTGTGCATCTGTTTCAGTGTCCACTCTGGACATGGGAAAACAATTTTCTTTGGGTCCTGGAGTTTTCTCCTGGAGATTCTTCTTTGAGGGGCTGGAGAAAGAGACATATTGCCCAGGATGCAGTGCCATCTCAGTTGATCTCGTTCCAGGGATGTCCCTAGGGAAAAAAAGGTTAGATATTGCTCATCTAAAGACATTTTGTCTATTCATAAGGATATTTTTTATTACCTTACCCAGGAGTTTATTTCAGGCTTTCTATCATGAAGTGTAGAAATCCATACTAGAAGACTAACTAGGTCAATATGTTCCTGAGGAAAATGTCAGAGGATTCTGAATTTAACAGAGACAGAGATAGGGCTTTTTCTTTGACTGATTCTCAAGCCCAAGATTCTGATTCAGAGGAAACTTTGTCCTCTCCAACTCCATTGAGAAGTTTTCCCTTTTCTAAGACTAGTTCCAATATGAATGATGTATTTTTGTGGGAACAAGTGAATATTCCTGCTAAACTGAGGAGATATTATGATATGTTGCAAGTAGATTTACCTCATGCTATGCCCATTCCTCCTATTATACCAGCCTTGAAGGATGTGTTAAATGCTGCCTGCAATACCCCAACCCTCAGCCTTATGTCCCAAAAAAGGCAGAACACTAATACCAACCCTTTCTCTGCTGACAAGATGTTAAGGTATTAGAGTGACTTCAGAAGATAATTTCCTTCTTCCAGTTTATTCTGTCGGGTGCTGAGAAATTGTGGAATTGTTCTGCTGCACTTCCTTCAGAAAGTAGGTGCCATCTGAATCCTACAATTTTTTAACATGTTTCGGGTATCTAAACATGTTTTCAAGAGTATGTGTGATTGTGCAGATATTGTGTTTAAGGCCACTACCACTGCTACTGTTTTGAGAAGATATGTCTGGGTACTAAGAATTTTCTGATGTGGTGAAGTCTGGGATTTTAAACTCTGCTTTTGACAAGGAGGTTTTGCTTGACCCTGCTGCTACTCAGGTTCTCAAACAGTTTGATGACAAAGGGAAATTAATTAAGGGAGTTACTAATATTTTTCAAGCTCCACGTTATAAATCTTACAAACCCTTCTGCTTGTTTTTTAAAGACAAAGTAGTCAGTCTCTGCCATCCTATGTCAGATAAGAAGCAAAAAAAGAGTAGCAGGAGGTGAAACAGTAAAAACAGGGATCCTTTTTAAAAAAAGGGACAGAAACTGCCTTAAGAAGGACTGTGCCAGAACCCACCCCCCTATTTCTAAGTCTATTCCATAGACTGCCTGTCAGACTTTCCCTTTGGATTGTTTCGGACTCTTGGGTACTAATACTGATTTGGGAGGGGTTGCAGTTGGCATTGGATACACATACTTCCTTTCAGGGGAATTCCTGTCTACCCTATGAAACAAACAGGTTTTTCCTCGGGTTTTTCATCACATGCTTACTTTAGGAGTCATACTACTCATACCTTTAAATCAAAGGGAGGAAGACTTCTATTCCAGAACGTTTCTGGTTTCAAAGAACAAGGTTTCATGAAGACCAGTTTCTATGCTTTCTGTTCTCAATCTGTTTGTGAAAGTACCAAAATTCAAAATGTTGACCCTTCAGACTCTATTACGTTATCCCTCTAGTAAGTTTTAAAAGTCTGTTACCAGTTATTTCTCTCCTGAGTTTTATGATAACATTAGACCTAAAAACTGCTTATCAATACATTCCCATAACCACAAGCTTTTTCTTAGAATCTATGTCTAGGTCATATTATCAGTTCTCTGCATTGCATTTTGAGTTAGCGGCACCTCCTAGGGTGTTTATAAAATGTCTAGCTTCAAGGATAGCTAATTGCAGACTGAAAAGCATTTACATTTTCCTTTGTTAGATGACTTAATGATTTTTGCAGAGTATTTTGCCAGATGCCAGGAATCCAAAGATGGCTTTCTTCACTCCTTACCAATCTAGACTTCTAGATGTTAAAAAAAATCTTTTTTGACAAAGATGAATTTGTATCTGGAAATGTTCCTGAGCTTCTCCAATCAGTCTGAGACTTCAGCCAAAGAATTTCTCAGGAGTCTAAGGTTCATGGCTTCTATGATTCTCATGCATCCTCTTCAAAGATAATATACAAGAAAATTGGATGGCTTAAAAAAAAAAAAAAAACACGTACAATCAACATTCTCATCTTCTGGGATTTTCAGATTCCAGTTTTGAGCGTTATCGAGAAAGACCTGCACTGGCGGAGACCATAGCCGGCGTTAGGCACCCACCAAACCCACAGCCGCAGGGAGCCCCCGATTATCTCCCCACGTACAAGGGCCCCCATATGAAGCAGCCGCGGGTTTCAACATCGCTTCCACTCCTTGCTTGTCTCCTCATTCATTCGGCAGTGCCGTCGCGCGATTCCGCCTTTTTTCCCCCTGAAAGAACTTGCTTCTTTGATGGCTGCAGCCAATCAGGTCCCTTGCTTTACTTGTTAGTTGCTCTCAATCAGGTCCGCTTCAGTGAAGCAAGGGACCTGATTGGCTGTAGCAATCAAGAAACAAGTTCTAGCTTCCTGATTGGGTTTACCTTAATATCTGGTCTGTTGAGTCAGTTCTTTTGATTGTTGACGTTAGGCACATATCTGAACTGCCCAGATTTTTAAGAATATCCAGATTTTTGCTTTATATTTTTGGTTTGTTCTTCATAAAATTTGTGGTTTTCTTATACAGTAATGAGTATTGAAGTCACTAAAAATAGTAGACACATACATTTAAGTTTTAGACTTTATATCCTTTAGAAAAATGTATGCTAAAGCAAAGTCTGAAAGCAAGTTTGTAAGTTTATATAAGCAATATTTAAAAAGTGTCCTTATTTTTATGCATTCGTACCCCTATTATTTTTGGATTTGTCCAGATTTTTCATGCTAAGATGTTGAGAGGTATGCTGTGAGGATGCAGGATGTAATGTGATCCTATCTCGCCTACATTCAGTACTGATGGGCTCGGAGCTGAGAATCGGCTCCGACTCGGACGTTCTGACTACCACGCCCAAAACCCCAGATCTCGTTTGCCGCTCCTGGAGTATCGATGTGGTCTCAACTTGGCTGTGGCTAAGTACCCTCTTCTGTGATCTTTGATATCTTGTAGCAGTTCTCTGTAGGAGAATTTATATTCAAAAGCTATTTTCATAGCTACGTTGTTGTAATTGACTTGTTGTTTGAGTGGGATTGTTTATTCCTGTTGTGTGGTGATCCTTCTGTTTGGCGGGCTAGGCCCGTTTAAGTTAGAGGACCTTTGTCCTGTCTTGTGTCTCGGTGTTTAACTTAGAGCCGCCGCCCCCCCCCTAGTGTTTAACTTGTGTTTGACTTGTGTTTGTGTATCATATCTACCAAAGAAAAAGAACATAAGCCATTGGGCTTTAAAAAATGTGCAAAGTGTAGCTATAAAATGTCTTTGACAGATGGTCACGCGATTTGCGTATACTGCCTTGGCGCCAAACACTTGCAAGAATCTTGCAGTGTTTGTCATGCTATCTCTTCGAGAGTTTTGCAGGAGAGAAAAAATAAACTTATCCTGAAGGGTTTAATTAAACCCTCCTTTGAGGAAGCTGTTTCTTTTCCCTCTGAAAAGTCCAGAGTTAAGTCTAAAAAGAAGTCCCCGGCTCCGTCCTCTTCTTCGGAGCCGCCGGAGAAAAGATCCAGGTCGATATCCCCTTCCTCGGCTCCACTGGTCTCGGAGCCGTTGGCTTTGGGGTCTAAAGCTGTGTCTCCTTCCTCGGCTCCATTGGTCTCGGAGCCGCAGGATTCAGGGTCGACAGCTGGGTCCACTGTCTCGGTTCCACTGGTTTCAGAGCCACAGGAAATACTTTCCGTTTCGGAGCCGGCTTCTTCGGTTCCACAGCTTTTGGCTCCAAAGGAGGTTTTGGTGCTTCTCGAGCCTGCTTCTGCTCCGATCCTCTTGGAGCCATTCTAGTCGTGTCTCGGATCTGATGGGAAAGGTTTCTCGACCCCCTTCTGTCTCCTCCAGGTCCTCTAGGTTATCTGATTCGGACATAGATAGGGTGGTCCAGAGGCTCCTCCAGTCACCAGTGTTATCTAAATTATTCTCGGCTCCAGCATGGTCGGCTCCGGAGCCCACCATAGTATTGGTTACATTCCTTCCTCCTCCGACAACCTTGGTGTTGCCGGAGTCGGAGAGTGCTGAGTCGAGTGAAGTCCTTGGGTCGGTTCCGAGACCCCCCCCGCCAGTCTTTCAGTTCCGACCTCAGCTCCAGCCTTCTCTATTCCTTCTGCAGGTTTCGGTACTTGGGGGTCCTCAGTCGGGCCAGAGAGTGATACATCGGGGCCACTGACTTCGGTTCCGAGTCTCCCCCTTGGTGCTTCGGCTAGGGGAACCCCAACTCCCGTCATGGTTTTGGAGACGGGCCCTTCCTCCGATTTGGGGAGACCCGCCTTCGAAGCTATGAGGAGCATGCTGGCCAAGTCCTTAGTGACTTCACCCGAATCGACATCTCCCTCCCTGGACACTACGACTAGAGTTTCTGGTGCCCCCCTATCTCTGGACAGCGGGACTCCAAGGCCTGAAGATACCTCCATGTGTGGTCCCCTGCTTTCTGAAGGCCCTTCAGAGTCCATGCCTGAAGAGCCTCCCAGAAAGAAGCTGTGTAAGAGGAAGCACCTAGACTCCCCAGATGAGTCTGTCACCTCAGACACCGACCTCGATGATGCAGAAGGGTCCCCGAAGTCATCCTCTGATGATGTCTCGTTCTCCGATATCCTGGAGATCTTGAGACAGCGGGGCGACTGGCCATCCAAAAACCCTTCTGAGGAGGAGTCAGTCTTCCTCAATGCCTTCGTAGCTCAGCCTTCCGCCTCTTGGGTGTCTCCACCCTTCGATGAATTATTGGATCTTATTTGTCGAAGGGTGTGGGAACATCCTGACTCTGTGGAGCCAGTTCCTAGCCGCCCCAATAAATTCTTATCTGCACCTCCTGGGAAAGAGATTTTGACCAAGGGAGTTCCTGTGGATGCTATGGTGGTGGCGTCTGCCACTCAGCAGGATGTGGCAGAGGCTTCTACTTCCATCCATCCTCCTAATAAGGAGTCTAGGAGCATGGATAGGTATGGGAAGTGTACCCTGTCTTCAGCGACCTTTACTTTGCGGTCACTGAATTACTTGTGTCATTTTACTTGGCTCCAAAGGGATCTCATTAAAGAGTTGGGAGATACCCTGGCGGGTAAGTGCCTGAGGCGTTGACCCAGTCTGTTAATGCCCAGCTGTCTACCCTTTCTTCCATCGTCAACTCGTCCATGAGGCTCATATCTTATGCAGCCAAGGGGGCGGGTAGAGTAGCGAGTTCAGGCGTAGCCCTCAGGAGGCAAGCTTGGATGCGCTTGTGTCATTTTGTGGAGGCTTTCAAGTCTTTTTTCACGGATGCCCCTTTCGACGGGTCCTCCCTTTTTGGACCCAAAGTGAAAGACACCTTCACGAGATGTGAGCAGGAGGGTAAGACTTTGTCTGCCGTTGGGGCTCGTTTTTCTCTCCCCACTAGACCTTATCTCAAGGCTCAGAGGGGAGGAAAAATGTGGTTCAGAAAGTCTCAAAAGTCTTCCCCGGCCCATCAGAGTGAACCCCCCCTCCAGAGGCAGACGAGGGGGAAATTACTCCAGAAGACGTCGCCTCAGAGGTGGCGGAGGACACCCTGCAATACAGGAGACCGCAAATCCTTTTGTGGCTCCTCCTTCTAGCGTCCCTGAGGGATTACCTGACTGTGCGTCTCCGGAGCCAGTCGGGGGTCGCTTTTCGGAGCATCTTCGGGCCTGGGAGTCCATCACTCAGGATCGATGGGTCCTTCGAATCATCACCGTAGGTTATACCATTCCCTTCATCTCCCCCACCATCAAAAAGAATCCCAGACATTCCACCCAGTCAACGGGAGCAAGCAGCTCTAGAAATCTCAAAGCTGATAAGAAAAGGAGCCATCCAATCAGTCCCCGCAGACCAGATCGGATCAGGAACTTACTCAAGATTATTTTTGGTGCCGAAAAGAACAGGGGACTTGAGACCCATTCTGGATCTCAGCTGTTTAAACCGCTTTGTGAAAAAGTCCAAATTCCGAATGGTCACGTTACAATCCATTCTCCCCTTGCAGGAGAAAGGAGTATGGATGTGCTCCATAGATCTCAAGGACGCCTATTATCACATCAAGATAAACGAGACCTCCAGGCATCATTTACGCTTCCGGCTGGGGGCCAGTCATTTTCAATTCCGGGCCCTGCCCTTTGGTCTCACCACAGTCCCCAGGGTGTTTACCAAGTGTTTGGCAGTGGTGACGGCTCACCTGAGACGTCTAGGATTCCAGGTGTTTCCTTATCTAGACGACTGGCTCCTCACCACCCCCTCCAGGCATCTACTTCTTCAAGCCATGAGAGCTACCTTCAAATGGGGACATCTGTTAGGAATTACCTTCAATTGGGCAAAATCTGTATTGCTGCCATCACAGCATGTTGCCTTTATCGGCGCAGAGCTAGACTCTGTAGAGATACGAGCATTCCTACCCTTAGGCAGAATAAAGGTGTTACAGGCTCAAGTTGTGGCCTTATTGCCCCACAGAAAAGCTCAAGCCAGAACGGTTCTGCAGTTGTTGGGAACAATGGTGGCTACCATCCTTCTAGTCCCTCTTGCCAGGTTGCACATGTGAATACTTCATTGGCTCCTTTCAGCCCAGTGGTTATATCAGGATCTGCCCTTGTCCCATCCTATTTTCATTACGGAGAGATGCTGACAAGATCTTCATTGGTGGCTTCTCCCCTCCAATCTGAATCAAGGAAGATCGTTTATCCCCCCCCCATCCCCCATTGCCACGGTGACCACGGATGCCTCCCAGATAGGGTGGGGGGGACATTATCTGGGCAGGACGGTTCAATGTACGTGGCAAGATCACAAGACTCACTTGCATATCAATGTTCTGGAGATGAGAGCGGTGCTTCTAGCGTTGCAGGCACTCCACAGCTTTCTTCCCCAGGAAACTATTGCAATTCTTTCCGACAACATGTCGGTTGTCTGGTATCTGAACAAACAGGGGGGAACCAAGTCCTATCCCCTTTGCAGGGAAGCCATGAGAGTGTGGAGCTGGGCGATCACTTCCCAGTGCTTTCTAGTGGCAACGCACATTCCGGGGAAGTCCAACGTGATTGCAGACAGGCTGAGCAGAGCTATTCTGATGTCTCACGAGTGGTCCTTGAACGATCGAGTGGTGGCTCAGATATTCTCCAGGTGGGGTCTTCCCTGCTGCGACCTCTTTGCCAGTCCCCTCAATGCGAAATGCAGAAATTATTTCACTCTAATCCCTCCTCAAGGGGAGCCATCCAGGGATGCTCTAGTCCACGATTGGCCCTCTGGTCTACTCTACGCCTTCCCTCCGGTCCCTCTCTTGCCAAGAGTGATTCAGAAGGCAATCTACGCGGGAAGCAGCATGATTTTGATAGCACCACTCTGGCCCCGTCAAGTTTGGTTCCCCTTCCTTCGGAAATATGCGGTGGATGGGCCTTGGATCCTGGACCCAGCTCCAGACCTATTGACTCATCAGTCGGGACAGCCTCATCCATCCCTCCGAACTCTCAGACTCGCTGCTTGGCTACTCCACTTCCTTCCTTAGTCAGACAGCATAACCTTACCCCGGAGGTACTACAGATGTTGTCCTCTTCTCATAAGTCTTCTACTAGAAAGATTTACTCTAGTAAATGGAAGAGATTTGCTATTTGGGCTGAGCAGCGTGACCTTAATCCCCTCACAGCCCCTGTGTCAGGGTGTTAGATTTCTTGGCGACACTTTTTAGACAGGGTTCCGCTGTCTCCACTATAATGGTTCAATTGGCAGCGATCTCTAATTACCACGTAGCTCATGAGCCTTCCCTCATGGGTCATAAGCTGTGTAAAGCCTTTCTAAAAGGAGCCTGGTTAATTCGTCCCCCGATTTCGCAACCCGTTTTACCATGGGACTTAAATATGGTGCTCGGAGCTTTGACGTCTCCTCCCTTCGAACCTGCAGCCACTTGCGAATTAAAATTCTTATCATGGAAGACTGCATTTTTGGTAGCCATTACTTCAGCCAGAAGGGTATCGGAGCTTCAAGCCCTTTCTGTCAAACCTCCTTATTTGATTTTTCACAAGGACAGAGTATCTCTAAGACTAAATCCTTCCTTTCTCCCTAAGGTGTCTTCTGCATTTTGTCTCCAACAGGCTATTGAGCTACCAGTCTTTTTTCCACAATTCTCCAACAAAGCAGAATGCATATTTCACCAGTTGGATGTACATAGACAATTGAGGTTTTATTTGAATAGGACACAACAGGAGAGAAAATCAGACTGGTTGTTTGTGTCCTTTTCAGACAACAGAATTGGCAGATCTGTAACCAAGGCCACCATCGCTAAATGGATTAGGGATTGCATCTCATTCATTTATGCATTGATGGGTAGGAATCTTCCCTTTCCAGTGAAGGCGCATTCTACTAGGGCTATGGCAACTTCAGTGGCCTTTCACGCTAGGCTGTCCGTGGATGAGATTTGTGTGGCGGCTACTTGGACTTCTCCACATACCTTTATTTCTCATTACAAATTGGACATGGCATCTAGAGGTACTGCTTCCTTTGGTTCCACAGTGCTTAGGAGTGTTTTCCAGTGAGCCTCCCAGGATTTAGGTGCTAGGAATGCTGTCCCATCAGTATTGAATGTATGCGAGATAGGATCACATTACATCTCTTAGTTATGTTCTTACCATAACGATAGATGTGTGTGATCCATCTCGCCTACATTCTTACGTACCCGCCCTCCTTCCCCCTTCCTGTTGGATTTGGAGGAGACAAGTATTGTTTGATTCCCATGAAGATATTATTTTTTCTCCCCTCTTACACTTGTCTCTTTGTGGGTTCTGTGGGTGGAAGAATGTGTTGGGGGCAAACTAGATCTGGGGTTTTGGGCGTGGTGCATCCTGGGATATAGGGTTGGCCCAGCCAATGAGACACTTCGTGCTAGTCAGAACGGCCGAGTCAGAGCTGATTCTCGGCTTCGAGCCCATCAGTATTGAATGTAGGCGAGATGGATCACACACATCTATCGTTATGGTAAGTACATAACTAAGAGTTTTGCTGGATCGACATTGGGACCAGCAAAGCAGCTCTATTTTAACTGCCCTTGTAAGGGCGATTTCTAAAAGATTTGAAAATCTGTCCTTTTGAGGACAATTTAAAAGGGCTGAACAGGTCTGGTCTGTGTGTAGTAGAAGCAAGCAGAGGATTAGTAGCAGCCTTCTATCAACTGCAGAAAAGGTAAGTTGCTGGGTTTATTTTTAACTTTATTTTTTGCTGGGGGGGGGGGCAAGGAAACCTAGGGAGAGGATTGTATAACTTTTTTTCTGCAGAGTTGTTACACTAAGATGATTTGTGTGTGTGTGTGGGGGGGGGGGAGTGAGGGGCTGTGGTTGTGACAGTTTTATTTTATCTTTGTCCAGAATTCTTCTGCTAAGAGGCTGAGGAAGGAAGGCTTGTTTGTAATTAATGTCCAGATTTGATGTAGTTTTTTTTATCTATTCTTGCATAAGAATATTCAATATTGCATTTTTGTTTTGTGTAAAATTGTGCTGAAATATTGGTAGTGGGGAGATAGTGGCTGTGAGAATGCTGCAGAATATACAGATGTTTTTATGTATACCAATGCAAACCCTGTTATGCTAGTATGTTTTGTATATACCGGCAATGTTTCCAACTATGCCTGATGCTACACCTTTGTTCTATGATAATTTTTTGCTCTGTCCAGAATTATTGTGCTGAGAGGTTGGGAGGGGAGTTAGTGGCTGTGAGAATGTTGCAGAATGTACAGCTGCTGTTTTAATGTATACTAATGCAAACCCTGTTATATTAGTATTGTGTACACCAGCAGCGTTTACAACTATCCCTGATGGTAGGCCTTTATTCTGTGATAATTTTTTGCTTTGTCTAGAGTTATTGTGCTGACAGGTTGGTAGGGGGGGGTTACAGTCTGTGATAATGTTGTGCAATATTTAGATGTTTGCCTGGTATTTATCTATTTTCATTAAAACATGTAGGTACGCAATGCATTTTACTTCATAATCTGTTTTTCCAGCATCTATATTTGCTGATAAGGACATTGTTTTTTATGTTATGCCTTTGTGTTTTTATTTTACTTTCACTTCATCCAGATTTATTGTGCTGAGATACTGGGGGGTAAGGGTGTGACAATTCTGCAGAACGTACTGATGTCTTAATGTATGCCAGTGCAATCCCTGTTCTACTATCAAAGTTGATGAAAGCAAAGTTTCAAACTATCCCTGATGTTATGCCTTTGTTTTGCATTTTCTTTTTTTTTTTTTTTTTTTTCTGGGCTTTGTCTGGAATTGTTAAGCTGTGAGGTTAGAAGAGAGGGGTAGGGGCTGTGAGAATGTTGCACAATGTTTAGATGTTTGACCTGTATTTTTGGTCTGTTAGTCATCAAAAATGTGAATTCAGACAATGCATGCTACTGGAAAAATCTGTTATTCTACCATCTTACCATCTTTATTAGTTCATAACTACAATGTTTTAAACCCCCTAATGTTACGTCCTTGTCTTGTTTTTTTTTTTTTTTTTTTTTTTTTTGTTTGTACCTCCTCTAGAATTGTGCTGAGACTTTTGGGGGGACTATGAGAGTTGTGCAGAATGAACTGATTATTGTAATGAATGCTAATGCAATCCCTGTTATTCTAATATCTAAGTTTATCATAGCAATGTTTGTCCTACCATCTTTATTAGCTTATAACCACAATGTTTTACACCTCCTAATGTTACATCCTTGTCTTGTTTTTTTTTTTTGTTTGTTTGTTTGTACCTCTTCTAGAATTGTGCTGAGACTTTTGGGGGGACTATGAGAGTTCTGCAGAATGTACTGATTATTGTAATGAATGCTAATGCAATCCCTGTTATTCTAATATTTTTCTAAGTTTATCATAGCAATGTTTGTAACTATCCTTGATATTACACCTTTGTTCTGCAGTTATTTTCAGCTTTGGAATTGTGCTGAGAGGTTAGGAGGTTGGTAGAGGCTGTGAGAATGGTGCACAATGTCCAGGTGTTTGTTAGTTTTGGTCTGTTCTTCAAAAATGTGGGGTCACACAACTTATGCTACTGCAAAATCTTATTCTAGCATCATTATTAGTTCATAAGCCCAGTATTTTAAATTCTTAATGTTCAGCCTTACTGTAGTGCTGTCCATCATGTGTGGGTGTCTATGTCCTGTCTGCGAGTCTGTGTAACTGTCTGCCTTGTGTCTCTGTCGTGTGTGAGGGAGTCTGTGTGGGTATCTTTGTGTACTTCTGTGGGACTGGCTACCTTGATGCTGTACAGAGGCTTACCATAATGTAACAACATTACTACTAAATGCCAGTCAGTGTGTGTGTGTGTGTGTGTGTGTGTGTGTGTGTGTGTGTGTGTGTGTGTGTGTGTGTGTGTGTGTGTGTGTGTGTGTATTTGTGAGTGGCTACCTTGCTGTGGTACAGTGGCTTGTCATAATTTATTGGTACTAAATTTTATTTATTTAACATTTGTTGACCGGGAAAGTCTGACTAGGACAGAGCCTATTTTTAGCAAAGGCCTAGAGAGAAATGCTGCAGAAGCATGTTTTTGGAATGTAGGAGGAAACCACATGAATGCAGGGAGTACATGCAGACTCCACACAGAAGGCACCCCAGCTGAGAATCGAACCAGAGAACCTCTTGCTGGGGGGGGGGGGTGACAAAGTTAACTGCTGCACCACTGCGCAGTCCCAGTCATGTGTGTGTGTGTGTGTGTGTGTGTGTGTGTGTGTGTGTGTGTGTGTGTGTGTATGTATGTATATTTTATATATATATATATATATATATATATATATATATATATATATATATATATATATATGTATACCATTGTGAGTGGCTACCTTACTGTGGTACAAGGGCTTGTCATAATGTAACATTGGTACTAAATGCCAGCCAGTGTGTACCTTGACATTTCAACTCTTTTTATGGTCTGAATGTAATAACACTACACAGTGATTGTTAAATGGTTCTGCATGAGCTTGATAGGGAAGGAGCCATGATGGCAATATGGTCACACTGTTTATATTCTCCTGGGTAGGGCCCCCAAATTGAATCTTGCTGGGGGCCCCCAAAATACTAGCACCGGCCCTGGCGGAGACAATAATATATGCCCCAGTTTTTGTTTTGGCAGCAGTTTCTATGAGGGCAATGGTTAGAGGCCCATGGGACAGTCTAGACAGACCAAAGCACATAAATGTCAAAAGAGATATTAACTGTGATCTATGCTATAGAATCTCTTCATGTCACTTGGTCCCTGATTACAGACAATACCACAGTGATGTGGTACATAAACAAACTGGAGTCGCCAGGTCCAGGTCTATATTATAACATCAAAGTGTCAAAACTTCGAATGTTATAACATCAAACCGGAAACCTCGAAGACTGACAATATTGAAGCCGCGGAACATCAAATTCTTTCCCAGGGAAAGAATTCGGTGGGCCATTTCCGTGGCTTCATTATTTCCTCCACTGTGGTGCGATCTCGGAGTTGGTATATTTAAGTAGGGGGGGTGTGGGGGCCGAAGCCCCCCACATTAGAAATAGTTTGTAGTGTTTGTATGTTTCGTGTTTTGTACTGGAATAACGATTTTTTTCCCCAGGGAAAAAAGTCGCTGTTCTCAGTCTTCGGGGTTTTCAGCTTTCGTAGTTTTGGGTTCAATGTTATAACATTCGAAGTTTTGACACTTCAATGTTATAATATAGACCCCCAACTCCTACCCCTTGTGCAGGCTGGCTGTAATGATTTGGAAGTTAGCTTTACAGCATTTTGTAACCCTCCAAGTAGCTTGGATACTATCACAGCAAAATGTAGTGCAGACAAGCTGAGCAGGACAGATCTTCAAGAATGGAAATTGAATTAGGGATCTTCTAGGTATGGATCCAGTTGTAGGGAACACCTCAAATAGTTCTGTTCAACTCCTTTCAAAACGGACAAGTAAATAAATTCTATTCCAGGACGTTTGGCAGACTTTGCTCAAACTATTCTATTATTTTAATTATTCCAGTCTTTTACCTAATACCATTCCTAAGTCAAAGTACAGTTAAAGTTCATGAAATTAGTATTGCTTCAGTCTTTGATGTCAGCCAGAAGTGCTCTTCGCTGCATCTGCAGTATGCCCAGTAATGACTCTTTCTGCAATTCATATGGAGTTACATGTATTGGTAGCATGTCTAAATACAATTGTAGATTAGTTTTTATAAGACCCATTGCTCCTACTACCATTGGAAATGTCTAAGTATCTTTCTTCCACATTGCTGCCATTTCTGCCTGCAAATCCTGATATTTTATGACTTTGTGTCTCTCTGTATGTAAGACACTGTAGTCACTGGACATAGCGATTTCAATGATCAATGCTACTGTTGTCTTCTCTTCATGGACCAGTATATCTGTTTTTTTTTTTTTTTTTGCAGCTATCTTTTGGACTCTTGGTAATGGGTGATCCCATATGATGTAGACTTCATCATTTTCTATGATGCTTTGTGGCTCATATTTCCAGTGTTTTTCAGCCACTTCAAAACCATAATGATTTCACAATCCCCAGTTAAACAGTCTTGCCACAATATTTTGCTTTTCAGTATACAGTTCTTCTGCCATTAGTATGTCACAGCCAGCAACAAGGTGTGCAACTGTTTCCAATTCTGTTTTACAAAGCCTAATTGTTTCTCCCACATGTTCAATGGACTTTGTAAACCGACATGTAAGCAGCCCACTGTCTTGAGCTGCCAATATTAACCTTTTATCTTTTGGTTTGAATTTGCCTTTCCTTAACCATTCCTGCATTCAATCTTGATCAACATGAGGTTCTTCCAGGAGTTTTCTATACTTGTAACTATATGTATGCATTTTCCACATTTTTTTCCTTCTCTTGTGATCCTTCACCTTATATTCTTTCTTTTGTTTTTTGGCACATTCAGTTACTGCCTGATTTTTATCTACTACTGGTTTAATTTCCATTCCCACTTGATGCCGATATGCTTTTGCTAGACTAAGCAGAGAAGTCATCTTAAATTTATTCTCCTCATGTTTCAAAACTTTCACTATGTTTTGGTGTTGTGAGGTCAACAGAATGGTTGAACAGGGACTATATAATCTTGGTATGCACTGATTTTTATAAATCATTTGATGAGCATGAAGCATCCTTCTTGTTTTCCTATCTAATCTATCCAACACCTTTTGGGGCCAGTCAGTCATGCCAAAACTGTAAGTTAGGACAGGAGGAACAAATTAGTTTATAGCTTGAATTTTGTTCATAGATGTCAACACTATTTTCAGAATTAATTTAAATTTTCTAAAATATTCCTTACTTAGTTTTATTAGCATTTGTTCATGTTTTATAGCTGATTCTTCATCAATTCCCAAATATTTATACACTCCCTCTTGCTCAAGTTCTTCTATATTACATTCTTGTCCCTGTCACAGAAGGAAATGTTGCTGCACAGCTATCTGAAATTTTGTAAATAATCATATGTCATTTGTGAATATCAACATGATTCATATGCTTGTCTTACAAATGTATTAGAACTGTATGTTATGTGTATATTAAACTGCAGATGCAGAAATGTGTGTTGAACAGGTTTTATACAGTACTGAGCCTAGATGTGTGACCACAGTGTACCCTGCTGGATTAGAACAGAAGTGTATATACATTATTGTAGCTGTGAGAATGTATATATTTTAATAGTGGGAACCAGATCATAGAGGGTTAACTTGCAAAACTTCAAGAAAATATTTGAAATTAAATTGTTTTATGACTGTGTTATAAAAGTTAGTTTCAATGGAACAAGGAGACAGGATGTCTAGAACTAGGGTGCCTTCTGCATTGTTTTGTAAGTGTGTTATTGTTTTATGTCTTCCAGCAGTTGCAAAGATCTGAGAGATATGTATTTTTTACAGGGAGATGCTTAAATATTGGCATTTTCTAGGAATGGGGGTTGTCACCTGGGATAGTCAGATGACAAAAGTGATGTTATCCTGCAAGTATACCAGCAGCAATATTTGAGATATTAATTTAAGAACTCTCTGACACACAGAGAGAGAGAAACATGGCATTTTGTATTTTGTCTTTGACCTAACAAGAACATTCACTCACCACTTCTGCCAGTTTGTTGTCCTGTAAGTACGTTTTTAGGGCATAGTAACTCTTTTAGATTCAGATAGAAATATAGTAAATTATAGCTTAGATGTTTTCTTTATTGATTTGAGACTGTCCTGCAATGTTGTTTTAAATATTTGCTGTGATTTTGAACTCTAATGTAACTGATTGCTTACTGAGTATTGTCTTGTTCTTGTATTACTTATTATTAAATATATTTAAACCTTTCAATTGTGGCTGGTCTGTTTAGAGATATTTAAGCTCTTAGAGTACTTGCATATCTATTTAGTGACACTATGGGCCACTCCTAATAGCCTTGTCTCTTGGTCAAACTACCTTTTGGATTAATAGTAAAATTACACCGTAAGATTGGACACCCTTTGCTAAGGGCCTTAAAGTAGCTGATAAGGAGCTGGCTGGTGACAGTAAAAACTACCTTATAGTTTGGGCAGAAGGGGACATGGCTAGTAAACCTGTGCCAGCTTTTCCTAGATGTGCATGTGTGTATAAATCAAATCTCAAAGTGTGTGTGTGTGTGTGTGTGTGTGTGTGTGTGTGTCTGTGTGTGTGTGTCAGCTACTTGGGCAGGGACACAAAGCAATGGTTGGACAGAGAGGGTGCTGGCCATTCAGCTGAGATTTCAACTCTATAGCTGTGCCAGTGAGGAGTCTTATTGGGGATCTGGAGAAAGAGGGAGAAACCGCCCCAGACTGACTGTGATCTCTGTGTGCTCTTAAGGGAAATTGCACTTTACTGTGTGTACTTGTCATCCTCCCAGTGTGTACGTTCTCCACTGTTGTCAGTGGTGAGGATTGAGGCTCCTTGATTACTGGGCCAGTGCAGGGGAATCACAGTCCCAAACTGATGTTTTCTTCATGCTGAAGCTTTCTTCCTTTAAAGGTTGCTTTTGCACATTTATCAAGACCAAATGAAATTCTTATATCATCTGAAAAAGTTTTGACTACTTGCAGTTGTGCTTTCAGTTCCTCATCTGATGACCTATGCAATTTTAAATCATCAACAGAGAAAAATGAGAAGTCTTTACACTTTGTTATTTTCTAGGAGCCAAATTATAGCCATGGCCTAATCTGTTATGTAGGCAGCTTAATGGATTAAGGGCAACACAGAATAGCAGCGGTGGCAGGGAGTCACCCTGGAATATCCCCCCCCCCCTCTGAATTTGTATCCCTGGAATAATAATTTGTCCTTTATCATGGCTTAATTACAAAGTGGTTTGCCATTGTTTCGTGGTCACTGTAATGTAATCGATCAGTGTAGCTTGTATCTTATAGACTTTTAAGCACTGTACCAAAACACAAATGGGTGGAAGTGCCATACGAAAGGACTTAGAAACAGCTGAAAACGGCACCAGAAACGACCACAAATCACTTTATTTTCCAGTAGGAAGCTTAACCACAGCAAAATGAACTAATACTACATAAACACCAGTCAAACACTTGCGTTTTCATCTAAAAAGACTTAATCAGATGCTGAAAGCTTCTAAAATCCCATAAACCCATTTATAAACCTTTAATCATTTCAAAACCACCAAGAGGCGTCAAATATCAATTAAAACATTGTTTAAAATCAAATCAAGAATAAAAACATAAACAAAAATCAAAATAAGAAAGTAAACTTTCCTATCCTTAAAAATAATTCCATAAAATAAAATAAATTCTTCCATAAATGTCTTACTAATGTTACAATATAATATTACAATATATTAAATTGGATTGAAATAAAATATGTAAATAAAAAGGTACTAGTCATTAAATGGAAAAAAGAAATACAATCACACAATCTAGTGCCAAAGTAATATATTACAATTATCTCTACCTATCCATTAAAATAAAAAAATAACATCAAAGGCACATATTTCCTGTTAAATTCAGTTTTGATTCCTCTTTTCTTTTCTCTGTGTTAACCTGAAAAATATTTACTCAACTTTCCTACAACCTTGCAGCCCTCAACTTCAAGGCAGGGGCTATAGAGACAAAGTCACTGAGACCTGCGGGGGCTTGTTGGCTTCCAAACCTGCCAATAAACCTTGCGGTACTCTAGTCTAGTCTCCCAAAGTCCTCCCTATATATATATATATATATATATATGTATATATATACATATATATATATATATATATATATATATATATATATGTATGTATGTATATATATATATATATATATATATATATATATATATGTATGTATGTATGTATATATATATATATATATATATATATATATATATATATATATATATATATATATATATATGAGTATTTCTTCCAAAACAAAAAATTAAAATTTATTTTCAGGGCATGTCAGGGTATGTTTATATAGCACACTCTTCAAGTTTTTGGTTTGTATATCATAGGTATGTTCATAAATAATTTTTCTCAACTTCCTCTCAGTCTTGCTAACACGCTTGTTGCATATAGCTAGGTACGCTAAGCCACTAGAATCACAGGAGCTACAGACCCTGCTTGTTAAATACCTATCCCTTGCTTCCAGCAGTAAAGCATCTCTATTAACAGTAAACCTACACTGTGGGCAAGAACTACATTTAAATGTTCCAACCTTCCTTTGTTTACCATAATTTTGGCTGGAACACTCTAACAAGTCTTTCACGTTAGAAACCCGACTATAAATAATCTTAAAAGGGTTGTCAAATATATCCCCAAGGTCAGATAGACACGCAAATCTCTGCCATTCCCTTAGCATAACGTTTTTAATAATTCCTGAGTTGCCATTAAATTCCGATAATAAAGGCACCTTTATAGCCCGAATCGGTGATTCATTCCATGTGCAAGTTTTGATCCCCAGCCTGCTTAGCCAAATCCATGGCTTCTATACCTAGGATAGGTTTAAACCTATTACCCCTACCAATCAGAACATCACCATAAACTTTTTCTATTACCTCTTTAGGGTAACTCCTTTCCAAAAGCATACCTCTTAAAATTTCACACTCATTTTCAAAGTTTTGGTCATTGGAACACATTCTACTAATACGTACAATTTGTCCCTTAATAATACCAAGTTTCTGGTGGCAGGGGTGTGCACTCATATAATGAAATAGGAAGTTTGAGTACGTCTCTTTCCTAAACACATTAGACCTAAAGCCCTCTCCATGTTTATATAGGGTAACATCCAAGTAATTTACACTATAAGCACCAAAATGATATATGAAACATAAGAAGGTGGTTGTACCAGTAATATAATCTAAAATTTCTCTCAGTTTCTCATCTGTTTCCACCAAAAAAAATGATTATGTCATCCAGAAACCTTTTGTGTAAAATCCAACAATCTTAAATTTTGAATTGACAATGTACAGGTGTTCCCACACCATTAAAATCATATTAGCATACAAGGGGGCACACCTTGCCCCCATGGCCACCCCACTTTTTTGCTGAAAAATTCACCACTCGAAAAATATATAGTTGTTCAGGACCATCTCAATATGTATTAGACTAAGACAAAATTAATTGTGAGTTAAATTTCCAAACATTGTAAGGGCCTGCAAAAAACAATTAAGTCCTTCCACATGTGGGATACAACCAAACAAGTCAATAATGTCAGTTGTTAGAAAGACCAAATGTTCCCTGTACATTTCAGGTTTTACACTTCTCAAAAGGTCCCAAGAATCCTTTAAAACATTTCTATCACTCAAGGGAATCTTTTTTAATTTCACATCCAAAAATCTTGCTAGAGGGGTAGTTACTGAACACTCAGCTGAAACTATTAATGTGAAGTTGTTCAATCTTGCGGTTTGTTCTTACACGTGAGTTTGGAGCCGAGGCATCGGCTCCGAGTCGGCCGCTTTCCAAGCTCCACATCTCTGAGAAGCTTGAGACACAGTCCCTATCCCATGATGCTCTGCTGCCAAACCCCAGATCTAGTTTGCCGCTGCAACGGATCACACGATCTTCTGGAGAAGCTCGGGCCAGTATTCTTTTTTATTATATATTTGTATATTTAGACTTTAATTTCTATCAAGGATCTGATATTTAGTGAGGCTTCACTTTTTCCTTCCTTTTTGGTGGTATTAGAGTAGGCAATCTAAGCTAGTATTTTGTTTTTAGTTCGGAGCGGTTTGCTCCTAGGCCTTTAACCTTTTTTGATTTACACTTTTTGACAGGGCTCTGTCAAATTTAATACCCTATCTCTTATAGTCTGTATTGAGCGTTTGTTTTTCTTTCTATAGTTATGGAACTTCAGGGATCTGAACTTCTAAATGGGTTTTGTGGTGTTACTAGAACAATTTTTTCATAAGGTCAGAAAAGCAAAAATCTGGTTTCAAAAAGTGTGACTGTGGACAAAAGATGTCCATAACAGATAATCATAGTTCTTGTGTTTATTGTTTGGGTCCGCTACATTTACAGAAGGATTGCTCTATCTGCCATTCCTTCAGTGGCAGGGTGTTATTAGAGAGGAGAAGGAAATTGGTAGATAGAGGACTGTTGAAATCGGACTTCCAGGATGCATTGGATAAGACTGACCAGACCTCCAAGTCCTTGAAGGTGTTGAAGTCGTCTAAGGTGTCTTCGGAGCACAAGTCTTCGGCTCTGAGCACCTCTGGCAAGATTCGGTCGCTGGCTCCACAGCCTTCGGAGCCGTGCACCGAGATCTTACCTCGGAGCCAAGTCACTGTATTGGAGCCGGTGTCGG
This sequence comes from Protopterus annectens, assembly GCF_019279795.1. NCBI lineage: Eukaryota > Metazoa > Chordata > Ceratodontiformes > Protopteridae > Protopterus > Protopterus annectens. The sequence goes on along the minus strand of NC_056727.1, from coordinate 663,550,635 downwards.
AGGTTTTGAAGTCTCCGATCCTTAAGTCGGTGGCTTCTTCGGCTCCTTCGACCCATTCTTCAGGTACCCTTTCTGACATCGATGTGGACCGAGTGGTACAGAGACTTTTGGTGAACCCGACCCTAGCCAAATTGCTTGCAGCTTCGGCCCAGTTGGCTTTGAAGCCTACGACCCCTCCTACCACAAGTTCTGCTCCTCCTCCAAGGCCAGTTGAGCCTTCAGAGCTAGAAAGAAAGGATCCAATAGTGATGGAACCTTTGGAGACGAGGCCTGTCCCAGGGCACTCGGCTCCTTCGACCTTGACTTCTTCGGTTCTGATCGAAGAGTCTTGGGGCCGACACTCTTTCGCTGGTTCCGAGGGGGGGGGCGGGAGTCGAAACAATGCTTCGGTTCCGACTCGGCCTCTCGGGGCTTCGGCACAGATGAGCTCGGTTCCATCCTCTGGTTCGGAGCCCGTGGTCTCGGCCCCTGGGAGGCTGCCGTCTTCTTCGGAACCGGCGGACTCCTCGGGTCGGGAAACCGCTGCCTTCGATGCCATGAGGAAGGTCATGTCTGCCAAGACCCTTACTTCTTCGGATCCTTCCTCTTCCTCCCCTAAAGGGCCACGATCTATCTCTACACCACAGGTTCCCAATAAGCGTCGAGACCCAGAGCATCAGGTAACCCCATTGGGGGACCTCTGTTTGACTGAGACTTCACCAGACTGATGAAGTCCCCAGGAAGAGACTGTGTAAGAGGAGGCATTTAGATTCCCCCCCAGGAATCCTTAACATCAGACACCGACTTGGAGGAATCAGAATGGTCCCGATGGTCCTCCTCTGAGGATGTCTCTTTGCAGACATCCTTGAAATACTAAGGCAGAGGAGTGATTGGCAGTCCTTTACCCCTACTGAGGATGAGTCGGTGCTCATGAAGGCCTTTGGGTCTCGTCCCTCTACCTCCTTGGTTACTCCACCTTTCGATAAATTAATGGACTTGATCGCTCGAAAGGCATGGGAGTCTCCTGATTCTATAGAACCGGTCCCTCGGAGGCCAAACAAATTTATCACCTGCCCTCAGGATAAGTCCTTTCTTACAAAGGGAGTTCCCGTTGATGCCATGGTGGTGGCGTCGGCCACCAAGAAAGAGATGTCAGACACCCATTCCTCTGTCCATCCTCCTAATAGAGATTCCAGGACGATGGACAGATATGGGAAATGCATCTTTAGTTCTGCGACATTTGCAATGAGATTGCTTAACTATCTAACCTATTTTACCCGTCTTCAACGAGATCTCCTAAAAGAGCTTGAAGATACTCTACAGGGCAACACAGGTGATGCTGTCTCCCAGAAAGTGACGGTACAGCTTAACACTCTTAATTCCATTGTAAACTCATCCATGAGGCTCATTTCTTATGCAGCCGAGGGATCGAGCCAGGCAGCGGGTTCAGCGATAGCTCTGCGGAGACAAAGCTGGATGCACTTATGCTCCTTTGCGGAAGCCTTCAAGTCTTCCTTTGTAAATACCCCATTTGATGGTTCGTCCTTGTTTGGGCCCAAAGTCAAGGAGACATTCACTAGGTGTGAGCATGAAGGAAAGACTCTATCTGCTGTAGGAGTCCATTTTTCCACCCCCACTAGACCATATCCCAAAGGGCAGAAAGGTGGAAAAATGTGGTTCTGAAAGTCCCAAGGAGCTTTCCAGAACACACATAGTGAACCCCCCTCCAGGGGCAGAGGAGGGGGTATAATGATAGACGCCGACCAGGTGGCAGAGGGGGTCCGCGGAACCAGAGTGACAGGGAGCAGTTCCCTGGCAAACCCTATCAATGCTCTTGAGAGGAGGCCCAACCATCCTACTCTGGAGGCAGTCAGGGGTCGCTTAGCTTTATACCCAGATGCCTGGCTAGGAATTACATCAGATTCCTGGGTAAAAAGCATAATCACCAGAGGCTACATCATTCCCTTTTCAGAATTACCTTCCATTCGCACAAGAATCCCAGATGTTCCACCCAGTCTGCGGAATCTAGCAGCCATAGAAATTCAGAGGCTGCTGGAAAAAAGAGTCATCTAGCCAGTCCCGGCGGACCAAATAGGATTCAAAACTTACTCCAGGTTCTTTTTAGTTCCAAAGAAAACAGGGGACTGGAGGCCCATCTTAGACCTCAGCAAATTCAACTCCTTTGTCAAAAAGGAAAAGTTCCAGATGGTCACGCTTCAGTCGATTAACCCATTTCTCAAAACGGGCCATTGGATGTGCTTGATAGATCTCAAGGATGTGTACTACCACATAAAAATGGCCAGGCCATCCAGAGATCACTTGCATTTCTGGCTGGGGGCCAGTCACTACCAATTCCGAGCTCTGCCGTTTGGTCTCACCACAGCCCCCAGAGTGTTCATCAAATGCATGGCAGTTGTCACGGCTCACCTGAGACATTTAGGATTCCGGATATTTCCATATCTCGATGACTGGCTCCTCACTGCCACCACCAGGTATCAACTGATTCAAGCCAGGGATTACACTATCAACCTATGCTCCCAGTTGGGCATAACCTTAAATTTCAAAAAAATCTGCTTTATCGCCATCACAGCATATTTCCTTTATAGGAGCAGATTTAGACACCACCACCACTCTGGTCAAATTGCCTCAAGGAAGAGTAATCTCTTTAAGAAACCAAGTATCCCTTTTATTAATGGAGAAAAAGTTCCCTGCATTCCAAGTTCTGAAACTGTTAGGCATCATGGCAGCGACTCTCATAGCGGTTCCTCTGGGGCGTATGCACATGAGGATACTCCAAAGGTTAATCTTCACACAATGGTCTTATCAACAACTTCCAATGTCACACAAGATTCTGCTGACGAATACTTGCAAAAAGGACCTCCTTTGGTGGTTGAGCAGCCATCAAGTGACTGTAGGTTGTCCGTTTGTACTTCCCCCTCCCACAGCCACAGTAACCATGGATGCTTCCCTGATAGGGTGGGGGGGGGGGCTGTATCAGGGAAGAACTGTCCAAGGTACTTAGTCAGAGATGGAATCCAGTTTGCACATCAATGTCTTGAAGTTGAGAGTGGTGTTCCTAGGTTGCAACACTTTCACGATTCTCTGCCTCGGGAGACTATTGCAATACAGACAGACAACATGTCAGTGGTCTGGTATATCAACAAGCAAAGGGGAACCAGATCTTACCCCTTATGTTGAGAGGCCCTGAGAATTTGGCAGTGGGCTGCATCCACCGGGCGCTTCCTGATAGCAATGCACATCCCGGGGTCGTCCAGCGTGATAGCAGACAAATTGAGCAGAGCCATTCTGCTACCCCACGAGTGGTCCCTAAAAGAACAAGTGGCGGAAAGGATATTCCGCAGATGGGGCCAGGCTTGCTGCGACCTATTTGCATCTCCGATGAATGCCAAATGCAGACACTACTTTGCCCTGTACCCTGCACCAGGGGACATCCCAAGGGACGCACTCGTACACAATTGGCCTTCGGGGCTCCTATATGCCTTCCCCCTTTTCTGCTCATCCACAAATTTTTGCAGAAAGCCAAAAGCCTGGGAAGGACTGTTATCATGATAGCCCCTTTTTGGCCCGACAGATTTGGTTCCCCTTCCTTCAACGATATCAAGTGGAAGAACCTTGGATCCTGGACCCAGTGCCAGACCTTCTGACTCATTTGTCGGGAGTTCTTCACCCCTCTCTGGTATCCCTCAAACTGACAACTTGGCTGCTCCACTTCCCAACCTAGCCAGGTCTCATGATTTATCTCCTGCGGTTCAGTATATTCTGGTTTCCTCTCCACCAGGAGGCTTTATAACAGTGAATGGAAACGATTCAGTCATTGGGCTTCTCAGCATGGAATTGATCCCTTTATCGCCCCTATTCTTAGCATTCTTGAGTTTTTGACTTCACTTTTCCAAGATGGAGCGGCAGCTGCTACTATAAGAGTCCAACTGGCTGCCATATCTAACTTCCATGTGGGATGCGGAGCTTCTAACATTATGTCCCACAGATTATGCAAGGCCTTTTTGAAAGGGACTCATCACCTCAGACCCCCTATTAGACACCCGATCACTCCCTGGAAGTGCTGTCCCAGCTCATGCCCCCCCCCCTCCTTTTGAGCCGGCGTCTTCTTGTATGTTGAAGTTCCTTTCATGGAAGACAATTTTCTAAGTGGCCATTACTTCAGAGCATAGAGTTTCTATTAGGCTCCCATATTAGGTCTTTCATCCCGATAGGGTGTCTCTAAGAACTAACCCATCATTCCTTCCTAAAGTCTGTTCTGAAGCAAACTTGAACCAGTCCATTGAACTTCCCACCTTTTTCAGACATCATACCACTAAATTGGAATACATGTTGCATAAGCTTGATGTTCACAGACAATTGAGATTTTATTTGGACAGAACAAAAGAATTCAGGAAAACAGATCAACTATTTGTGTCCCATGCAGAAAATAAGAAAGGCCTTTCGGTATTCAAAGTTACGTTGTCCAAATGGCTTTCTGATTGTATAAAGTTTGTTTATTCTTCATCCCATCAACTTTTAGAGAGTGAAGTGAAAGCTCATTCTACCAGGGCTGATTCTACGTCCTTAGCTCACGCAGCACATTTACCTTTGGACACCATTTGTGCTGCAGCTACTTGGTCCAAACCTCACATGTTTATTACTCATTACAAAGTGGACAGGGCCTCCAGGGACAGGGCTTCCTTTGGTTCCACTGTTCTCAGGAATGTACTCCCTTGAGTCACCCAGGATTAGGGTGCTTGGGACGCTACCCACGTGTAAGAACAAACGACAAGATTGTTCAACTTCACATAAAGAAGTTATGTTCTTACCATAACGTTCCATGTGAGTTGTTCTTCTCGCCTTTGTTCTTACACTCCCTCCCACCTTCCCCGTCCAGATTATGGAAGAACGGGTATGACTGGTGGTATGGTTACTCTTGTCAATTTCCTCTTATCGACCAATTATCCTTTAACTACTTGTAAATAGTTACTTGTTATACTGAGTTTCTTATTGCTGTTCTTTCCGGGTTCAGCAAATTAGATCTGGGGTTTGGCAGCAGTGCATCATGGGATAGGGACTGTGTCTCGAGCTTCTCAGAGATCTGGAGCTTGGAAAGCAGCCAACTCAGAGCCGATGGCTCAGCTCCAAACCCATGTGTAAGAACAAAGGCGAGAAGAACAACTCACATGGAACGTTATGGTAAGAACATAACTTCTTTTTCTCGGGGGGGGGGGATCCAAGGGGTTCTTATGCACCTTGAGGATCCCAAATATTAATGGAACCCTGGGTTTGTCATTATGCAGAAAAGAAAAGGTCTCATGGTCAATAGTTCCTTCCAATAATAGATCTTTCAAAACAACATATATACGTTTATAAGCTACATTAATCTCATTAAGAGAGACTCTAATGTATTTATTGACATCATCCAGTAATTCCATCATTTTTGCTTCCTAGTCTATTTTATTCATTAGTACTGTCCTTTCCCCATCATCGAGTTTTACTACCCTTAAAAATTAGTTTTTTCTGAGATCTTCCATCACTTTTATTTTATCCATGGACAAATTTGGGAATATTTTGTTGCCCAAAACATCTCAATTCATTTTCAACAAATACTTCAAATTTTTTTAACTGGGGGTGTAGGGGTGGTTTGTAGGTATTTTTCCTTCTTAATTCACTACTTTCTATTCCATTATTGTTACTATCATAAATCAATTCAAAATTATTTTTCCGTAGGAATAGTTTCAGGTCAATAAAAGGTTTACTAATGTCACACTTCTTTCTTGGAATTAAGTTAAACCCTTTAGTAAACAAACCAAAGTGTGCTTCATTCACTTCCACATCACTGTAATTGAAAATGTTGTACCCTGAATAGGTCATTTTAAAACCATCCATTATAATCCCATTACCATTTTCATAATTTTAATTTTCAATCTCACTCAGTACCCCCCTTAATTCGTCCCCCTCCGTTTATCATAATTGTAATTGTATCTCTAAGGATATATGTTTCTCAGCCTTTCTGATCTGCAGAAGGGAGATATTGTAAAGGGTCTTGATTAAAACAATTCTCCATAAATTTGTAGTCATTTTGTTTATAATTAGGACCACCATTAAAACCATTATAATTTCTATTTCTCCTGTAAAACTCATCCCTAGTTTGGTGGTTCGAATAACCCTTTGGTTTGGGAAAACTGCGTTCCTCTAAATATTCCATCCTATCCCTTTCAAACTTTTTTTTTTTTTGGTTAAGAATCCCTTGACACTTTTTAATCTACATAGTTCCTAACTTCGTAGTATTTCTTCCTATGTTCTTTCGTTGAGAAAAGTAAATCATTACGTTGGCTACCTATTATTTTAGTCTACAATAACAAGTGTCTTATTGTATTACTTAATACTGTATGTATTACAATACATCATATTAGATTATTGTATTTAAATTGGTTATTTTATTTTTTTTTTATTTGTATAAGTGGTTAGATTTCTTTAAGAATGTCATGTGATTTAATTGACAACAGTTTATAAATGCATTTTGAATTGGAAAACTGTTTGTTCTGAAGAAGCTCATGTTGATTAAAGTGAGTGAAAGCGCTTAACTATTAACTCAGTTACGGTCCTGTGTTTGGATTTATTGCTTCCACTGGTGTTCATTCATTTTTTATCTGGTTTTGTGTTTGTTTTATTTCTATTTTGTCAAAAGTAAATCATTAACTATTTTTTTGATTAACAATTTCTATTTCCCCTAAAATACAGTTAATTTCCTTCTCATCATTCCTAATTAAAGCCCTTAAAATTTCCATACCACTTCTGTCAAAAATAGTGATTAACTCCTTGTGGAAGTCTGAACCCTGCCTTACATTGTTCAGGTACTTCCACATTCCCAAGCCTTTAGGCACAACACCACATCTTAAACATTCATTTAGGTACAAGTTATCAATGTTCAGTGATCTATATTTAATATAGCTTTTAAGCACTGTTTTATCCATGAATGCGAGATACTGCCAAATGCTTTTTTGTAGTCAATCCATGCCATAGTTCGATTTCTTCCCCTTTTTACAGTTCTCCACTATGACTTTATTTAACAACAAATGATCCTTTGTTCCATATGAATTTTTTTATTGCCTTTTTGTTCTATTGCCATAATTGAGTTTTCTTCTAAATGACTATAATCTCTCTCTGCATCATTTCCGGTGTATACTTTATACTTTGTTGGAAAGCAAGTTATTTATTTATTTGTTTATTTTATTTTACATTTGTTAACTGGGTAGAGTCCACCTGGGTAAATAGCCCAATGTTAAGTTGTCAATCTCGCCTTCATTCTTGCTTGATGGGTTCGGAGCCGATCCTCGGCTCCGACTTGGCACTTGCTAAGCTCGAGAGTCACTTTTACCAGCTCGAGGCAGCCCCATATCCCATGATGCAAGGCGGTAAGTACCCAGATCTCGTTTGCCGCTTCTCTGATGAGGTCCTCCTTTTGCCAGCTCCTGGTAAGTGTTTTAGATAAAACTATCTTAGCCCCCTTTTCACTTTAAACTTTATATTTAACGTTTTTAGTTTATATTAAGCCCTTTTATGACTAAAGTTTCCCTCACTCCTTAATTTTTTTAGTCAGGCCTTTTCCCCTCCCATCCCCCCCCTTGTCAGGGTGTGTGTGTGTGTGGTGTGTGTGTGTGAGAGGTTAGTTCTCAATATTTTTTTTGGGATAACTTGTTCTTTGGGACTGTGTTGTGTGTGTGTTTTCTGCAACTATGTCCAAAGAAAGGGTCTCAGGCTTTAAGAAGTGTGACTCGTGCTGTCAGAAGATGTCTCTGACAGACGGTCACACTTCTTGCTTATACTGCCTGGGACCTCTCCACCTGCAGGACTCCTGTGCGATTTGTCATTCCTTTAGCCAGAGAGTCCTGCAGGAGAGGAGAAATAAATTGATATTAAGGGGTCTTCTTAAACCGGAGGGCTCTCCGGCTAAGTCGGGTCCGAGCAAGACTTCTAAGTCTTCCAAGGCCCAGGCTTCTGTGTCTAAGCCTGCGGCCTCGGTTCCGACTCTTTCTGAGTCGAGATTGGCTCCGGCTGGAGCCGATCCTAGTTTGCATAAACCTTCGGCACCGATGGCTATCGGTGCCGATACTGGTTCAGTCACATCGGTGTCGGCTCCGACTGGCTCCGACCACCATGTGGCTCAGGCTTCGGTGTCGGCACCGACCGGCTCCGACACCCTTACCTTTATGTCTGTATCGGCTCCGGCCGGAGCCGATGCATCGAGACCTTCTGTCGGTGCCGAAAAGTCCTCGGCTCCGACTGCATCTATGGTTTCGTTGGCTTCGATGGTTCCTTCGAGGAAGAGGTCCAGGTCCCCTTCCTTGGAACCGATACTCTCGGCTCCGGCCTCACCTCTCCTTTCGGAACGGAGCCATCGGAGCCGATCATCTAGGTCATCCAGGCTTTCTGACCATGATTTAGAGAGGGTGGTCAGTAGATTATTGAAATCACAGGCACAGGCCCAGATGCTACATAGTCCGTCTCAACAGACGAATATTAGTCCACACCCTCTTGTAGTTCCTCCTTCGACTCTACCTCAGAGTTTGGAGTTGGAGTCTTCGGGAATAGTTTCTGCTATGGCTGAGGGGCAGATACCCCCCCTTCTGCTCCCTCAGCATCTACTCTTATCTCCTCTTCGAGACCTTCCTTAGAGGGATTCGGTGGTCGGGCTTCCCTGGTCTCCTCCGAGGGAGTGAGTGGCATCGGACCCTTGTCCGACCCCACTCTTCCCCTTGGAGCCTCGGCCTTGGTGAGCTCGGCTCCGACATCTGCCTCGGAGCCTTCCCTTTCGGTGGGCCCTGGAGTTCCGGCTTCTTCGGAACGGGTTCTCTCGGACCTCCCTGGGAGGGGGGCCTTCGAGGTGATGAAGAGTGTGCTGGCCACTGGACTCAGCCAGCAGTCTGTTCCCTTAGCTCCTCCCTCTACGGTGCCTGTCAATATCTCTGCCATCTCTCTTGCTCCCGGACCCAGAGATCCTCCGCCTCAGGTTTCCCCACTGGGAAGAACCCCCCCTTCCGAGGATTCTCCTGATCAGTCAGGGGATCCTCCACGCAAGAGGATTTGTAAGAGGAAACATATAGACTCCCCTGAGTCTATCACTTCAGATACCGACTTAGATGAGTCGGAGGGATCCCCAAGATCCCCCTCTGAGGATGTCTCCTTTTCAGACATCCTAGAACTCCTAAAACAGAGGGGAAACTGGCCCTCCAATAATCCCTCTGAGGATGAGTCGGTATACCTAGAGGCGTTTGGATCTCGGCCCTCCACCTCCTGGGTGTCTCCGCCTTTCGACCCCCTCATGGAGGTTATTGCTCGAAAGGCTTGGGCTGCTCCTGACTCTGTAGAGCCAGTTCCTAGGAGGCCGTCAACATTTATTACTGCCCCTTCGGATAAGCTATTCCTTATGAAAGGTGTCCCTGCTGATGCCATGGTGGTGGCAGCTGCCACTAAGAAGGAACTTGCAGATCCTTCCGTACCTGTCCATCCTCCTAATAAGGACTCTAGGACCATGGATAGGTATGGTAAGCGGATGTTCTCTTCAGCGACCTTTGCTATGCATTCGCTGAACTACTTATGTCACTTCACCAGACTCCAAAGGGACATCCTTAAGGAGCTAGGTGAAGTAGTACAGGATCCCACAGCTGCAGGGGCTCAACAAAAAATTGCTTCGCAGCTAGGAACCCTTAATTCTATTACTAACTCCTCCATGCGACTGATATCATATGCAGCAGATGGAGCGAGTAGGGCCGCAGGTACAGGTGTGGCTCTTAGACACCAAGCCTGGATGCAACTCTGTAATTTTGCAGATCCCTTTAAGGCGTCCTTCACAAACTCTCCCTTTGATGGGTCAGCTTTGTTTGGCCCTCAAGTGAAGGATACATTGACCAGGTGTGAGCAGGACGGCAAGACTCTTTCTGCCGTAGGGGTCCGTTTTTCCACTCCTTCTAGACCTTTCCCTAAAGGACAGAAGGGTGGCAAGATGTGGTTCCGCAAATCCCAAGGAGTCACGCCGGATACACGTGGTCAGTTTACCCCTAGAGGCAGAGGGGGTAACAATAACAGACGCCGCTCTAGAGGCAGAGGGGTCCACAAAACCAGGGAAGCAGAGAGCCTCTCTCTGACAAGCCCTTTCAGCATCCCTGAGATGTTGCCCGACTGTCCATCCTTGGAGGCAGTCGGGGGAAGACTATCGCTGTACCCAGAAGCCTGGCGTTCCCTCACTCAAGACAGATGGGTACAGTCGATCATATCCGAGGGTTACAAAATTCCTTTCGAGGAAAGTCCTTTCTCTCACTCAAATTCCCTTCCAGATGTACCACCCGGTCTAAGGGAAATTGCAGAGTTAGAAGTTTTAAAACTTCTACAAAAAAGAGCCATTCAGCCAGTTACAACAGACCATTCAGATTCTGGAATCTACTCAAGATTCTTTTTGGTCCCCAAAAAGACGGGAGACTGGAGACCAATATTGGATCTCAGCAGACTCAACAAGTCTGTGAGAAAGACAAGATTTCGAATGGTCACACTTCAGTCAATTCTGCCCTTCCTAGAGAAGGACAACTGGATGTGCTCAATAGATCTTCAGGATGCGTACTATCACATAAAAATTCACAGACGCTCCAGAAGGTTTCTCCGCTTTCGGCTGGGGTCCAGTCATTTCCAATTCAGAGCCCTGCCCTTTGGTCTCACTACAGCCCCCAGAGTGTTCACCAAATGTATGGCAGTGGTCACGGCTCACCTGAGGCGTCAAGGATTCCAGGTGTTTCTGTATCTCCACGACTGGCTCCTTTCAGCCACCACCAGGCATCAACTTCTTCAAGCCAGGGATTACACAATAAATCTTTGCACTCAATTGGGAATTTTGATCAACTACGAAAAATCCTCCTTATTGCCCTGCCAGTCTATTACTTTCATAGGCGCAAACTTAAACACTGTTCGGATGTCAGCAACCCTCACAGACCAAAGAATCTTAGATATACAAAGTCATGTGAGGATCATCCTAGCCAGCAAGAAAGTACAAGCCAGAATGGTTCTAAAGGTGTTGGGCCTCATGGCTGCGTCCATTACCCTTCTTCCCCTGGCCCGCTTCTATATGCGCCTGCTTCAGTGGATGTTGTTCACTCAATGGTCTTACCAACAACTTCCGATGTGTCACCAAATACTGGTGACACAAATTTGCAGGAATCATCTTTCATGGTGGATTACTTCTCCCCAGATTCACCAAGGCAGACCCTTTGTACCCCCAGCCCCGGTAGCCACTGTCACTACGGACGCTTCCCTGATCGGGTGGGGGGGTCATTATCAGGGCAGGATGGTTCATGGGACGTGGCAACCGTTCGAATACCACCTGCACATAAATGTCCTAGAGATGAGAGCAGTGCTTTTAACGTTGCAAGCCCTCAACGACTTTCTTCCCTTGGGAACAATTGCAGTTCACTCAGACAACATGTCTGTAGTATGGTATATCAACAAGCAGGGCGGAACCAAGTCCTACCCCTTGTGTCGAGAAGCTCTCACACTTTGGCAATGGGCGCTCTCCTCTCATCGGTTTCTGGTAGCAACGCATATCCCTGGGAAAACCAACATTTTAGCGGACAGATTGAGCAGAGCTATTCTCATGCCTCACGAGTGGTCTCTCAAACAATCTATAGTGGAGGAAATTTTTCTAGAATGGGGCCGCCCATGTTGCGATCTTTTTGCTACTCCCCAAAACAGCAAATGCCCAGACTTCTTCTCTCTCTTTCCACTGCCAGGCCATCCCCCCAGAGACGCTCTAACCCAGGATTGGCCCCAGGGACTTCTTTATGCCTTTCCTCCTTTTCCGCTGATTCCTCAAGTACTCCAGAAAGCCACCGTTTTGAGAGCCAAAATGATTCTCATTGCTCCCTATTGGCCTCGACAGATTTGGTTTCCGTTCCTCCATTGTCACCTTTTGGTGCAGCCTTGGCATCTGGACCCAGTGCCAGACCTTCTGATTCACCAATCGGGTCAGCTGCACCGGTCTATCCCTTCTCTCAACCTCACAGCATGGTTGCTCCACTTCCTTCCTTAGCCAGGCTTCCTATGATCTCTAATCCTGTTAGAGACATCATAGTAGCTTCCCTAAAATCCTCTACTAGGAGGATTTATACTAGCAAATGGAAACGTTTTTCTTGTTGGGCAAAGGCTAAAAATATTGATCCCTTTACTGCTCCAGTACAAGCAGTTTTGGATTTCTTAGCGGAAATCTTTCACGCGGGCTCCTCTTCTTCCACGCTCAAAGTTCAGTTGGCTGCTATCTCGAACTTTCATGTCGGGTTCGCAGATCACAACATTATGTCCCACAGGCTTTGTAGAGCCTTCTTGAAAGGAATTTTTCTCCTGAAACCTCCAAATCAGGAGTCCTCCTCCTCAATGGGACCTAAATTTAGTGCTGACATCCTTGATTCTTCCTCCCTTCGAGCCAGCTGTTTCATGTTCCCTGAAATTTCTTTCATGGAAAACTTTATTCCTGGTTGCTATTACATTGGCTAGGAGGGTGTCTGAACTTCGTGCTCTATCTGTTCGCCCCCCCTATTTAGTCTTCCACAAAGACAGAGTATCATTGAGAACTAATCCGACCTTTTTGCCTAAGGTCGCCTCAAAGACTAATTTGAATCAAGCTATTGACCTTCCTGTATTTTTCCCAAACTATTCAAACAGATCGGAACAAAAATTACATTATCTTGATGTCCACCGCCAACTCAGATATTATTTGGACAGAACAAAACAATTCAGGAAATCCGATCAACTCTTTGTTTCTTATGCTGATAACAAGAAAGGCCTTCCTGTCTCAAAAGTGACCTTGTCTAGATGGCTTTCTTCTGTCATCTCTGAAATTTATCAGCTCAGGGGAAAACAGCTGTGCTCGAAATCTAAAGCGCATTCAACCAGAAGCTTAGCCACTTCCACAGCTTTTCAAGCTAGACTTCCATTAGACACTATTTGTGCAGCAGCCACTTGGACCACTCCTCATACATTTGTTTCCCATTACAAATTGGATTTGGCCTCCAGGGACAGAGCCAGTTTTGGCTCTACAGTTCTCAAGAGTCTGTTCCATTGAGCCACCCAGGATAGAGGTGCTAGGGACGCGGTCCCATCAAGCAAGAATGAAGGCGAGATTGACAACTTAACATTGAGAAGTTATGTACCTACCATAACGTTCCATGTTAGTTGTCTTCTCTCGCCTTCTTTCTTGCGACCCTCCCTCCTTCCCCCGGGCCTGGACAGACCTTTCTCTCTACAGGGAAGTATGCTTCTGAAGACCATACAGTGCTGGTCCTCCTACCATCCTTCAGGCCCTTTTTCTCTCCTTCTTTCTTCCTTTTGGAAGTTATTTATGCTAGGTGCTATTGCCTATTGTCATCAAACGAGATCTGGGTACTTACCGCCTTGCATCATGGGATATGGGGCTGCCTCGAGCTGGTAAAAGTGACTCTCGAGCTTAGCAAGTGCCGAGTCGGAGCCGAGGATCGGCTCCGAACCCATCAAGCAAGAAAGAAGGCGAGAGAAGACAACTAACATGGAACATTATGGTAGGTACATAACTTCTCATTTTCAGCAGAGACCCGGGGAGATAAGCTCCATAACAATAGTACAAAAAGATTACAAACATTTTAAAAGATTTTCAAACAATATAGAAAAATTTGACAGTTGCCAACAATCACAATTTACAAAAAAGGGAATGTAAAACAGAAAACATTACATTTCCTAAGCCTTATTAAAGACAGTATGAAACTCATTAGATATATAACTAAAAACAATTGTGGTATTTTCATTTGGTAGAAGTAAGACAAAAATAGAAAACATTTGATCAAAGGCATGAGAAAGTAGCCAGGAGTATTAAGGAGCATAGCAGTTGTTGAGTAAGGTATTCTTTTGGGAGTTTTTTGAAGCTATGATGATCTGTGTTTTTTAAGATATTCTGGGGTAATAGGTTCCACTGTTTGGCTACCTTGAAGGAGAAGAGAGAGTCACCAAAGTAATTATGGGACTTTGTTACCTTGAGTCTAAGTTTATTGGATGATCTAAGGGTCCTGGAATTGGTATTTAGTTGCACTAGGTTGGAGAGTGCAGGGCAGGTTTCAGGTTTGTAGATAATGGAATGGGCAGTGGTGGGCTGATTGAGCAATAACTGATTGTGTAATTCAAGCCAGTGTAATTTTTGAAGAGCAAGGTATTAATTGGTTCTGTTGGGTATATTAGCAGCAGATTTTGCTATTTTGTTATAGCAGGAATCAAGTAGATGTAAATCAGACTTGCACAGGTTAGTGAAAAGTTGAGAACAGTAGAGAAGAGTAGATAAGAGTTGGGATCTGGCTGTGGCTAGTCTGGCGTTTTGAGAAAGGTTTGGCCCTATATAGAGCACCAAGTTTGATGTGAACTTTCTTAATTGTGAGTGATACGTGTTTATTGAATGTTAGGTTGTTGTCTGTTGTGTCACCAAGTAGTTTTGTTTGGTTAGCTGGTTCTATTGTAGTGCCATTAGTGGAGTAGATGGAGAGAGGAGGTGGTTTTGCTTTGGATTTCCTGTTAGAGAAGATCATTAATTGTGTTTTGTTTGGATTTAGGGTGAGTTGTTCATTTAGGTAATTCATTCAGGTAGTTTATTTAGGTATTTTTCAATTACTAGTTAATTATTAGTTCAATTATTAATCTATAATTTAATAATTAATCTCTAATTTTAGGGTACCTGCAGGTTCACTGTCAAGTAGGAGCATTGTTTTTTCCAGTTGTTAACCAGGCTGGTGTGTGTTCGGGGTGCGCATATAAATAGTTCTTATTCTTGGCTAAATCTTCATGCAAATATATCAGTACTTTTAACCAGAACTTATATACTGCATCTGGGCCTGAGGTTTTCCATTTAGAGTATTTTCTTAACTTTGTTTCAGTCTCTCTGGCTGTTACTTCATCCCATTTCATATCCTGTACCTTTAAGCTTCTTATTCTTTATTTTACTTCTTCTGTCCATTTAGCATCTTTGTTATATTCCACATGATCTTCATAAATACTTCTCCAAAATCTAAATATTTCTCCTTTTTTTTTTGGTGGTCTTTCAATTCCTATTATCTTGTTTCCCAGATCTCTATAAAACTTTTTGGATCATCAATAAATTGCTTATTTTGTATTTTTTCTTTATATTTATCTGTGTATCTTCTAAGTTTTTCTGCCTGTGCTGATATTTTTAGTTTATTATTTGCAATAGTGCATGATAAATCTTGATCCATTATAATACTGCTCATTGCTTTTATCATGTCTATCTTTTTGAGTATTTTTGTTGATCTGTTCCCTCTTCCATACTCTTCTAACAGTGATACTTCTTGTCTTAATTGCTTTATAGTTTTCTCTATTTATTACTTCCATGATGGTATTCGATTTCTCCCCTTCCTTTCCCGGGTCTATATTATAACATCGAAGTCTTAAAACTTCGATGCTATAATATCGAACCCTATGCACCAAATGCTGAAAATAGTGAAGCTGCAGAATATAGAATACTTTCCTAGGGAAAGTATTAGTTGGGCTGTTTCTGCAGCTTCGCTATTTCTTTGACTGTGGAGTGAAGGTTATGGACTGGGTTAAGGTAAGTGTGCGAACAGATCGGGTTAAGGTGTGTGTGCGATAGTTAGGGACCTTAGGGTTAGGGAGCGGGTAAGGTGAGTGTGCAATAGGGACTTTAGGGTTAGGGAGCGGGTAAGGTGAGCGTACGATAGGGACTTTAGGGTTAGGGAGCGAGTAAGGTGAGTGTGCGATACTTAGGGACCTTAGGGTTAGGGAGCGGGTAAGTTGAGTGTGTGGTAGTTACGGAACTTAGGGTTATGGTTGGGTTAAGGTAAGTGGATAGCTAGTAGTGTATGTATGGTTTAGTGTAGGGTTTTGTGAAGTGTATGTGTGTGGATTATTTATTTTGGTGTGCTTGTGTTGTGTGTATGTTTGTCGGAACAGCAAATGTTTTCCCTGAGAAAAAATTTGCTATTCTGAGTGTTCGATGTTATAGTCTTTTGATTGAAGTGGTTCGATATTATAACATTCGAAATTTTAAGACTTCGATGTTATAATATAGACCCCCTTTCTCTCACTACCCTATGTTCTTGTGATAGAGTTTTATCTGTTATTAATTTAGGTGCACAGTAATATATCCTATTTACTTCTGTTATATAGTGTGGTTCTCTATGGACAATCCTAATTACTGTGTTCATTTATTTTTCCAGACTTCTAACTTTTTGGGTTTTATTGACGTTTTGCAGTCTATTTCTTTCATTGATCTTAATATGTCTATCTATCTCTATTAAATCAAACAACTCTTCTCTTAGCTCATTTTCTTCTAAACTGAGGGCATATTTTTGTTCTCCAGTTCCTGTGGGCATTCTGTAGAAAGTTCTATAGCATCTTCCTATGGCACATTCTCTTCAGTTTCATCCTGTGTCATCTGTTGCTCTGTCATATAGGAACTCACTGGCCTATCACTCCTCAACATTTACTGTGTCAGAGTTGCCGCAGTTTCCTGTTCCCTGCCTTGCTGTCCAGCTTCAGGTGAATGTTTATACTGGTTTCCTGTGAAAGGCTCCAAAATATATTCATATGGCAACTGACCTGTTGCTTCCCATTCCATTCCACTGGTTTCTCCTTAATTTGGATTTTCATTGCTCTATCCTGCTCTGGTGTTTTCTGAGTTAGATTTTCTGCACTGAATCCTTCACTTCACCGGTACTCCATAACCTCAGATTTGAAGTAGTTGACTTCATTTGGTCTTCAACCTCTGGGTCTATGGATCCGAATCGGATTTGACACGGCCACATCACTAGCATCTGATCTGAGCTCCAAGCTCCTCCCCTTACCCATAATGCCCACTGTCTCCTTCCTCCCTTCAGATCTCGTTTGTCACTATACAACTAAGCGTCGTGGTCTAGAGCTCTGAACATTTTCCAGATGAGTAATTGAAATCTTTTCAGGGTTAAGTGTTCTATCTCGACTTTTCTCTTTCCCACACCTCTCCTACCTGTGTTGACACATGACACATTGGTTGCAAAACAAATATATATATATATATATATATATATATATATATATATATATATAGTAGTTGTTGTAGTGATTGTAGTTGTTATTGTTCCCCTTGGCCTTCCCACTCCCTTTTCTTGTGAGTGAGTGGGTTTATGTGCCTGTGTATTTCTTTTTTTCCCTTTCAGGCATTAGGATGGCTGACACTCCTAAACTTGTGTTTAGGAAGTGCACAGAGTGTGGCCATAAGCTCTCTCCAGCCGATGACCACACTGTGTATGTAGTTTACTTGGGCATGGCCCATTTGCTTACCTCCTGCTCCATTTGTGCAGGCTTCAACCCATGGGCCCTTAAGTACAGGAGGGCTAAGCTAATTTTAAAGGGCTTGTTTCCTTCATCGGGGGATGGCTGTCCCTTCAACCCCGGCTTCAGCCTCTTTTTCTGCCACTCCAACCTCTTCTCCTCCCCAGACCTCTGGTACTCAAACTCCCGCCATGAGGTCTAGGGAAGGAGACAGGCATCAAAGAAAGGAGAAACCATTTAAATGGAAGTTCATCCGCACTCAAATCCAGCTGGGAGTCTTGCTGGCCCCCTCTCCTTCTGGAGTGGGGAGCTCGCATACCTGTTTCACCCCTATATCTCCTTCTCAGATTCATCCTTTGGTTTTGGAGTCTTTGGATTTGAGGTCTCTCGAGGTCAAGGGGTCGGCGCCGATGGTACCTTGTACCTCGATGCCGGCCACTGCCTTGAGTGTGTCGGATCTGACTGGGTCAGATCTGAGCTCTCAAAGCCATACGCTCGGAGTGAGATCTGAGGGGGTTCTGTTGGCTCCAAGTTTGTCAGAGAGTAGTCTCCCCCTTGGCATCTCAATGTCCATAGTCTTGCCTCCATCTCCCCCATCAGATCCAAGGGGAACAGCTCTGTTAGTAGTTTCTCAGGATGTCCACTCCCCTTCAGATGTGGTGGAGAGGGTTCTCTTGAGTTCGAGGCCCCAGACCATCTCATCTTCAGACTCCGCCCTGACTCCCCCTGTTTTGGGTATGGCCCCGACCTTACTGCCATTTCAGGGACAACCTGTGCAGATGTTGTCTCATGAAGCCCCCACAAGGGAGCAACAAGAGGTTTGTGAGCTCTCCCCAGAGAGTCCCACTGAGGAAGTTCCCCGCAAATGGATGTGCAAAAGGAGGCAGTTGGACTCCCCTGGAGAGTTCCTCATGGAAGACACTGACTTGGAAGAAGGGGAAAGTTTCCCCTCAATCACCCCGTGAGGATGTCCCCTTTGGAGACGTCATGTAACTCCTTCACCAGAGGGGGGGGGGGTCTGCCCAAAAACTGACCTCGGATGAGTCAATGTTCTTAGAGGCATTTGGCACAGGCCCATCTACTTCCTGGGTGTCCCCTCCCACGGATCCACTTGTGGACCTCATTAAATCTCGGGCATGGAAGGAACCAGACACCATGGAGCCCATCTCGAGGCACCCAGATAAAGTTCTCAGCCCCCCACCAGACAGGACTAGTTGGAGCAAGGGGTCCCCTGTGGATGCTATGGTGGTGGCTGCTGCCACGAAAAAAGAGTTTGTGCAGGAGAGCTCTACAGTCTGTCCTCCTGACTGAGATCTGATGACCATGGACCATCTCAGGAAGTGGGTGCATGCTTCAGCAAACTTTACTATAAGGGCAGTGAACTACGTGGCACACATCATTCAACTGCAGCGAGACCAGGTTAAGAGGTCACTGAGTCGCCCCTAGACCACGTGTCGGCAGAGGGCAAGAAGGTGTTCTCCACATGGATGGCCACTCTCAAAGTGGTAGCTAATATGTCCATGCGTCTTCTCTCCCATGCTATGGAATGAGGCACTAGGACGGCTGGTTCTGGCATTGCCATGAGGTGTCACACTTGGCTCCGGCTGTATCAATTCACGTCACCCTTCAAATGATGGTTCTTCCCTGTTTGGGAAAACAGTTTGTGACACATTGGTCCAAAGTGAAAAGGACAGGAAGACACTGTCTGCTGCCATCGGGATCTGCTTCTTTGTCCCTCAAAGGTCCTTCTCCAGGAATCAGTGAGAGACAAGGAAGATGTGGTTCTGAAAGTCTCAGTTCTCCCAGGATACTCAGGACTCACCTCCCCCAGAGGCAGAGGGGGTTATGACAGAAGTCGTCCAAGAGGCAGAGGAGGTCCGAGAAATTCTGGGTCTCTAGAACCTTTCTCGGGCAGACCTGCATAGCAGCCCTGAGGGGCTGCCCAACTGCTCCTCTCTGGAGGCAGTCGGGGATCGTCTTTCCCTACACGCAGCGGCATGGGAGTCCATAACATCAGACCACTGGGTGTTGCAAATTATATCCAGAGGTTATTTCATCCCATTCACCGAACCACCTCTCCCACCAAAATGCCTTCCAGATGTTCCACCCGCGCAAAGGGAGGCAGCAGCTCTAGAAATCAACAAGCTGCTCGGAAAATGAGTCATGCAACCCGTCCTCCTAGACCAATCTGGATTGGGCATTTATTTCAGGTTCTTTTTAGTGCCAAATAAAATGGGAGACCTAAGAGCCATCTTGGATCTATCCACCTTGAACCTGTCAGTAGCCAAGGAGAAATTCTGGATGGTCACTCTTCAATCGATCAAGTGGGGTCATCCTTGCTGCGATCTCTTCGCATCTCCTTCCAATGTAAAATGCAGCGAGTTCTTCTCTCTAAACCCCCCTCAAGGGGAAGTCCCCAGAGATGGTCTGGTACATGCTTGGTCTCCCAATCTTCTTTATGCCTATCCCCCATTACCTCTCATCCCAAAGTTTCTATAGAAAGCTCGCAGGCTGGGGAATGCAATAATCCTCATTGCCCCTTTCTGGCCATATCAAGTCTGGTTCCCCTCCCTTTGGTCTCATCTAGTAGTTCCACCATGGATCCAGTTCCGGATCTCATTTCAAATCCCTCAGGGATTCCTCAGACAGACCTGGACAGTCTGAAACTCACCACTTGGCTGTGCCAATTCCATTGATTATTAGGACTCCTGGTTTATCCTCTCCAGTTAAGACCATTTTGATGGTGGTTCACAAATCTTCCACCAGAAAAATATATCATAGCAAGTGGAAATGTTTATCCATATGGGCCTCTTAGCGAGATTTGAATCCATTTATGGCTCCTGTCTCAGCAGTATGGGAATCTTTCAACAAGGTGCTAGTTCCTCTTCCGGTAAAGTACAACTGGCTGCCATTTCTAATTTTCATGTGGGGGAGAACATGTCTTCCTTAGCCTTTTCTAGACTTTGCAAGACCTTCCTTAAAGGTACCTTTCTTTTAAGACCTCCGGTGAAGGATCCTATGCCTCCATGGGACCTCACTTTTTTTCTTCAGGCTCTAATCTCCCCTCCCTTGGAGCCCACAGCTTTGGTAGATTTGCAGTACCTATCTTGGAAGACTGCTTTTTTGGTAGCTATTACATCTCGAGGGTGTCAGAACTTCAAGCATTGTCCATCAAAGTTCCTTACATGATTTTTCACAAGCACAGGGTTTCCCTCTGCACTAACCCTTTCTTTCTCCCCAGTTTCCCTGTGCACTAACCCTTCCTTTCTCCCCAATGTGGCATCAGAAGCTAACATTAGTCAAACTATTAATCTTCCTGTCCATTTTCCTAATTTCCAAAGCAGGGTTTAATATAAATTACATTTGTTGGACGTACACAGACAATTGAGATTTTACTTACACAGGACAAAACCCTTTCGTAAATCTGATCAGTTGTTTGACTCTTATTCAAGGCCCTTCTTAGGGCAGCCAATTTCTAAAGTGACTATTGTTCATTGGATTTCCCAGTGTATTATTTGAGCATATTCTGACAAAGGAATTTCCTCTCCGGGTCAGGTTAAAGCACATTCCACCAGGTCTATGGCCACTTCAGAGGCTTTTTGGTCCAGGGTGTCGTTGGACGATATTTGTTCTGCAGCTACTTGGTCCTCATCTCATACCTTCATCTCACATTATAAATTAGACATTGTATCCAGGAGTAGGGCATCCTTTGGCTCTGAGGTACTCCGGAATATCATTCCATGAGGGCCACCCAGGTGTTAGTAGCTGGGGACTCTGTCCCACAGGTTGAAGACCAAATGAAGTCAACTACTTCAGATAAAGAAGTTATCATAATGTTCCATCTGAGTAGTTGTACTTCCTTTGTCTTCAACCATCCTCCCCCTCCTTCCCCCGACCTTGTCAGTGTTGTGCTGGCCTTGTATATGGGAGGTGAACATTCCAGAGGCATCCCTTGTTATGACTCAGGAAATTTGTGTGTGCCAGTAGTGGTAAGGTCTTGTTGATTAGGGTTTATGTTTTGTTGAGCAGCAAACTCAATCTGAAGGGAGGAAGTAGACAGGGGGCATTATGGGTAAGCGGAGGAGCTTGGAGCTCAGATCAGATGCTAGTGATGTGTGCCGATTCGGATCCATAGACCCACAGGTTGAAGGCAAATGAAGTACAACTACTCAGATGGAACGTTATGGTGAGTACATAACTTATTTTTTCTGTTTCCTTAAATTCTCCATTTCTGTTCTTCTTTTCTACTTTTCCTCTTTGTCTTCTTATTTTTTGAATTGCAAAGTTGTCCATGCCCGTATTCCTTTGCCTGTATTTCTCTTCAAATATCTTTGGTGCTGCTCTTTTTGTATTGATTAGTTTTGCTTTCTCCTTAGCATAAATGTTACACCATATTAAATCTCTTTTACTTTCCCATGTCCATATTTTTTCTTTAGATGTCTCCTGATCTTGTTTCTCCTTACTTTGAGGACTCATTCCATCATGTTGAGATGTAACCTGTGTTAAACCTTCTATACCAAATCCCTCACTTTGCATTCATTGCATAATTTCAATTTCTATTTTTTTAACTTCTACTTTACTAATTTTCTTTTCTACATTCCCTAGTGTGATATTTTTTAATTGTGAAATTTTTCATATCTAGATGCTTTTACCTGTATTTCTGTTTGAATATCTTTGGGACTGCCTTTTTTGTATTGGTTAATTTGGCCTTCGACTTTGCATAGATATTGCACCATGTCAAATCTCTCTTTCTTTCCCATGTCCATATTTCTTTTTTATACTTTTCAAAAATCTCTAGGTTTTATTGTTTATATGTTTGGACTTCCTCAGATGCTTCTTTTTTCCAAACAGATCAAAGTTTCTTGGTCTATATAATGTTTTTCACAAATCTGTTGTATTAATGAACACACATTTTTATTTGAAGCGTCTGACAATTTCTCTTGTGGAAGTATTTTTCTTTCCTCTAATTTCTCTCTTAATCTTTTTGCATATCTTGTGTCTGGAAGTTCTGGGCTGTTTGCATAAAAGTAACAATACATAATTTCTTTCTTATTCTCAACAGTCCACTGTATCATCTGTATGGCTCTTCTTTGGCCTATCGATTTTGTGTTTTTTTGGACTACTACTTTCTTCTACAACGGGGGGGGGGGCATCCTCCCCCTGGGCCTGGCTGCATTGTGGGAATGTTTTCTGTATTTTGAGGATTCTACACTATCATTTTTTTCCAGTCCTGGCACCAGTGCACCTACTAGGATTGGACACTTTGTTATCCGGAGTCTTGTGCATCCAACTATCTTTTTTAATTTTTGACCTACTTCTGTCTATGATATATGCTATATAAAATACAGTCTATATATCAGTGTTGTCTTGGTGAGATTTTGTGAAAAACAGGGTCCACCTTGTGAAGGTACTTACCAAGACTTGAGAATGAATGCAATTTCATCAGTACTGCACTCCTTTGCTTTCTTACTTATCATCTTTCCATTCGGACCCCTTTTATTCTACAAAGTGTTTTCTCTGTTTATATGTAAGGTCACTGGTTATTCAGATGACACTTATTTGAGATCTTTACTTTTGCAGGGAAGGTTATTTCTGTTTCCATTTGAGCCAATTTTTGGTTCATTTTTAGATAGACTAACTGGTTTATTGCTCTGGCATCTGCAAGAGAATATTCTGATTGGAACCATTCACTGTAGATTAACCCTTTTGCTGTTTCATATATAAGGGGTTATCTTTGGGGAAAATCCCCTATATAACCCCTTACTTCCCTCATTTCTTTCAGAATTTAAATGGCAGGAAGAATATATTATATGCACTCTGGTTATGAATTTTCAACTTAGGTATTGTATTGTCAATTTTAAGTCCATTGGTAAAGCTATACAGCTTTGGAATTCCTAATATAGAACTGAAAAAGGAGAACTTATGTCAGTTCAGACAATTCTAATTGATTGATCCTTACTATATTGCTTCTTTTTACTGCAACCACAATAAAATATTTACAGGCAGGATTAAGGCACATTCTAAACGAGCATTGTTTTCTTTATTAGTATATAGAGGCAACCACATGGTCCTTTGTACATACTTTTATAGAGCATTACATACTAGATACCTTTTCCAGATGCAGGACTGGCTTTGCTAGGACTATTCTCCAGGGGCTACTGAAATCCTTCTTCCTGCTTTCAGGATGGATAAGCTTTGGTAATCAACCCAAATAGAGAAAGGCTACTACAACATAATACAGTTGTGTAAGCTGCACTTACCATAACTGTAGATGTTCGACTTCATCACTGCGGCAGTAGCCACTTCCACCCTCATTCCCTGTCCTACTGTATATAGTTAATTGTTGGGATAAAAAGTTATATGTTTATATCTTTTTTGAGGTTTGGAACAAGTAAACTTTCTCTTTTTGTTTGGGCAAGAAAATCCTAAAATTGTTTGGACTCTGACTGCTGATTTCCCTCCAAGGGACTAGCCAATCAGCAGTCAAGTGTGAAGGAGTGGGAGGCAGCCAGAGCTTTCTGAAGACTGGCCAGTTGTATCCTGGGCAGGATATAACCTCAAATAGTTAAAAGCACTACAGTGAGGAGTTCTTAATTCTTACTGTTAACAGTAAGAGCAGGTAACACAACTGTACTTTCCTGCTGTAATGAATGAGTGTCAGAGGGAAGTTTGACAATAATGCCCAGTTTACAGCATGTGCAAACTTAGTTAACGCAGAGTCCTGATTCCTGGTCTGAAGATTGGAGAATTAGCTGCTGAAAAGGAGGGGTGCATTACTAAGCCCGGAGGCACACCACTGATCACTATCATACTTTCTGAGGAGGCAATTGGCACTGTAACCATGTGGGTTCTATCTTTCAGTCAGTTGGCTATCCATCTCACCACATATGGATCTATTTTTAAGACACTTAGCTTATTAGCAATGCCAGCATGGGAGAGAGTGTTGATTGCTTTGGCCAGATTCAAGTAAGCTGTGTGAACAAGTTACAAGTTTAAGGTAAAACTTAACAATGGATGGAGAAATTAAAGTGGTG
Organism: Protopterus annectens; assembly: GCF_019279795.1. NCBI lineage: Eukaryota > Metazoa > Chordata > Ceratodontiformes > Protopteridae > Protopterus > Protopterus annectens. The sequence goes on along the minus strand of NC_056727.1, from coordinate 663,526,276 downwards.
GTATTTGATTGGCTGTATTAATTAGGACAAGGTCAAAATAAAAATAACAATAAAATGGACAGGGTTCCTATTACATGATCGCAGATGCATTCTGTTGAATGCATCTTGATTGAACATAAAAGAACGAAAAGGCAAAATAGCGAAGCGGCTTTTAAGCAAATTCTTTCCCTGGGAAAGAATTTGCTTGGCTTTTTCCATTACTTTGCCATTTTCGCCACTGTAGTGCGATCTTGGAGTTGGTATGTTTAAGTAGGGGGTGGGGGGGCAAAGCCCCCCACTTTATGTAATTTTTTTTTTTTTTTTTTTTTTTTAGAACAGCGATTTTTTTTTTTCCCTTGGAAAAAAAATCACTGTTCTGAGGTTTCGACAATGTAAGCTTTCGCTTACATGGGGTTGATTAATCATCGTTCGCTTTTTTAAGCATTCAATGGTGTAATATAGACCCAATGAACACTGATAAAAATGTTATTGTATTCTCGTGCCTCAGCTATTTTTAGAAGAAGTTTTTGAATTTAATGGGGGGTAATAATGTGAAACATTCACTTTTACATAAGAGATATATATATGTTCATCATATTGCTAACTATTGCAGTAGCCTTAGCTATATGGGTTATATCCCGCCCAGGATATAAGAGCCAGCCAGCTTCCAAAGCTTCAGGGCAAACTCCACAAGCCCAGTCATCTCTAGAAGAGCTGGCTTAGAAGACAGGTTTGGGCTTTAAGCCCTCCAGAGCTTTCCTGCCACCAAAGAATATGCAACTCTGAGGCTTTCGAAGATCGCCAGTCAGCTTATACTTGCTGTTCTTTTGATGGGCAGATAAGCTTCTTTTGAAGAAGAAACTTCCATTTAAAAAATGTTTTGTTTCATAACACTTTCCTGTTCGGGAAAGTTATTTTAAAGCTAAGTGTTTGTTTTTTTAATGGACTGCCATGAGACTGTACTATAGTTTTAAATGACAACTTTTTTTTCCTGTCAGTTTACAAGTTGTTGAAAGTATTTAAAAAAACATTTTTTTTCTGTGAAGAGCTTGTGTTTATTTTACTTTTTGGGGCTAGCTAAGTGCTTTAAAGTACTTTTTACTGTGTTTTTCCATGAAAATGTGACTTTTAAATACTTTAATTTTTTACCGGCTTTTGATGCTTGTTCTTCCTGGGAAAGAGGCACTATTTTTGGCTTGACCATTCAAAAAACTGTCAGTCCCACAGTCAGTCCTTCGTCCAGCTAGAAGAAGAAAAAGTTAAGCAAACAGCTTTTGCCGCCATTGCAGGCTAGACATTTGTCTCAGCCGCAGGTGGTGGGTGACTCTGCTGTAACTATTAGCTGTACCTCAGACCATTCAGCTTTTACCCTGGATCCCTCTGGTGTAGCACCTACAGCCATTATAGACTGTGGGTTAACCACATCCTCTGTGGCTGTTGGGGTCCCCTCGTGGGCAAGGGAGAGCCACTCTTGCTAGTTCTGGGAGGGGGAACAGGGAAGGCTTCCTATTTTGTCAGAATGTTGTGCCCATCCTTGAGAAGCTGCTATTGCCATTAATAACACTGCTAGCGCTATTTTTCGTGTCAAAAAGAAACAGAAAACACTGGGTCTAGCTTGGGGTTGAATTCTGACTACTGATCCTTCTTATAAACTGGTTTCTGGTAAAAGAAAGGGGAATACATCTTTTCCTGTCCCAGTAGCTATAGCTGTAGTTAATCCTACAGCTGCTAAACATTTAGTTAATTCCAATTCTACTGTTTCTGATAAGTATAGGAAAATTCTTGATAAGAATGGGAAAAAAGTGTATGCTTGAGATCTGATGTTGTCTTTTCTATCCATTCCTCTGCTTATGGGTATTGGATCCAATGTCATATCCATCCTCGGCCATTTCGAGCCTTAGGATTTGGTGCTCAGACTTCTTTCCTACCCATAATTCCCTTGCATGGAAGGAGTTACCTCATATCTCATTTGATGCTCTCTGCGCTGACATCTTCTTGGTGATCAGATGTGTTTGGTGTATTTTTTCTTTAAAAACAGAAGAAAGGTAAAAATTGTTTATTACTGTTGTTACTATCCGTATTCCTCCTGTTCTTTTTATAGGATTCCAGTCCGCCCCCAGTTGTGCTGATATTTTTTCCTTAGTATGTGTTGTCAGATACTGTAGCTGGGCTGTTAGATACAGAGGCGGCTGGTGACTTCAAATCAAAGGGGGGGGGGGCTGCAGGAGACACCAGAATGATGTGGGGCCAACTAGAAAGGGGTGGTGTTAACTTCACAGGGTGGAGCTATGTTACAGTGGGAACAACACTGGTCATACTTACCATTTTACATAAAATAACTGCTCAATCACTATTGCACATTCTGAATAGTCTATGAAATACTAGAGTACGTTAAACTCTCAGTTAACCAGAATCCAAGCAACTAGAACTCTCAAGCAACGAGAAATATTTTGAAGAAATACATTACAATTTTCATGTGTTGAACTTTCTGTCCCCCCTCCCCCCACAGAAACATACCTTATGTTTTTAGAGTTTTAGAATTTTAAAGGGAAGATAGGAATAAATTCCCTCTCTCCCCAACCTAAGAACAAGTCAAACCAAACAAATAGTATAGGGTACAGTATTAGTCAGGCCTATTTTTAATAGTAACTCTCGAGCAACCAGAAACTACAGTTACCTGGCATCTACCAATCCCCATGGGTGCCGGTTAACTGAAAGTTTACTGTAAATCACATTTCAGAACTAATGAGGTATTTAGGTTATGCTAAAACAGCACCAAACCTAAACATCTCTAAACAGTAAAAAAGTGGTTGGTCTTGATTGCATGAAAGAAATTATTATGAGTACACATGATATACTAAGCATACATTGATCTGTATCAGGTAATCTGCATTTTGTACAATGCCAGGTGGACATCACACTGTACTGTCTTATTTATCATTCACAATTCAAGGACACTAAAATGCCTAATGTGCCAGTGGTTCTGAGAGACACTGACACAGGCTTGTATGACTGCTGACTTTACCAAAATAAACATAAATCTTGGAAAGCCAGAATTATACCATTAAACAGCAGAGCCACTCAACCCATTTCATTCATTAACAGCCCCCCACCCCCACATTACCAAACAAAAGTATCTGCTTTGACCCTGCCAGGATTAAAGTGTAAATAATAGTAACAGGCTATATACTTGCATGAATTTCATTTAGTTGACAGAAATATTAGTCACAATTTATATGTGCCAGCTTGCCTTATACAAATATACATTTCATTTTATTTTACTTTTTGTTTGACCAACTAACTTCAGTAAAAAAAAAAAAAACTTTTCAGCATATGTCTTGGGAGAAAAGCTCTAACATATTGCAAAGATTTTTAAACAGACATTCAATGTATATGTGGGTCCACTTCTTAATTTTGAAATGCCAAAATCTCGAGATTCATAAAATCAAGTCCACAATCTCGTGGTTTTGAAATCTCAAAACTAAAAAGTGAAGTAAAAAAAAGAAAATATGGAAAACCATGCACTCCCCACGCCTCTTGCAACTTAAATATACTTACTCCTGAATCGCACTACAGTGAAGAGAACGGCAATACAGATTGGTATAAAGTGCGGAACGGGAACATTACCATTCTCTTCACTGTAGGGTGATCTCGGAGTTAGTATATTTAAGTTGCAGGGGGTTGTGGGGGGGTGCAAGGGAGCTTGCCCCCTTGCAATAACATGGTTTTACATTTTCTTTTTTTTTTTTGTTCACTACTTAGTTTCAAGATTTTGCAATCTCGAGACTTTGGCTTCGAGTTTATAAATCTCGAGATTGTGATATTTTGAAATTACATAGTTGACATAGATATATATATATATATATATATATATATATATATATATATATATATATAGAGAGAGAGAGAGAGATTGAGAACATACATTAAGAATAACCAAAACATGGAAAAAGTGGAGAACTCAATCTCTAAATCACAAATAACAAATAAAAAGATTGCTGAAAAGTCACCAAAAATAGACACCGGTGAAATAAAGTAGTTTAATCCAGGAAACACTCAACACATAAATGCCACAATACTCGTACGTTTTCGTTGTAATCCAGACTTCATCAGACACTAAAATAATACGCGGAGACAGACCTTAAAGGGACAATCCCAGTGTTGAAAATTCGGGTCTGTGTTAAAACTGACATAAACAACACCCACTTTAACTACGTCATAGTTATTCCCACCCACAGTGTCAGTTTACTGGGGATATCCTGTAAATCAGCAGTTCCAGTCTCCTTTTAGTTCCCCGTGTGAACTACAGTTTGGCTGTGCATTCCAATTAGATTTAAAATGCACTTGAAAGTTTACTACTTTGATTCTGCCCTTTTCTGTATCATCATTTCTGTTCCTATGAAATACTGCCATTAACAACTCCTAAATTACAAGTTTCATTCACTGTGGATCCTGAGCAGCCCGTTGCTTTTTTTTTTTTCTGACGATATTGCCTGTAACCCGTTTTATTACATAAATGGTATATTTTGTAAGTTAAACAACATTATTTTTTTTTTACCAAACAGGTAAAATGAATAACACAGAACACACGCTAACAAAGAAGCAGCGATCAGCTATAGTCACAAAATCACTGCCCTGTTTCTATGTACTATTGCCATGACAACGCTTGCGATTCAAACCAGGGAGGGAGGCAATGACTTGTGAAAGTATTAACTCTTGTAAAAATTTAGTCTGAAGCATTGTTCAGCAAGTTACTGTACTGATTTTGCATGTAGTGTTTCTAACTTTTCAACTTCTATGCTACACAGTTTCAGACAAAGCCAAGAATACTGATGTGAGAAAAGGTCCAAACTCTCGGTCAGTTTTCAAACAATAGTCCAGTTCACTTAAAATTGTTAAAACACTAGGTTGCATCAACTTGCTCTTTATGAACAAGATATGTGAAACTCTGTCATCTGGCATAATACCACAAAAAAAAATCAAACATTTAAGGAGGGCAAATGTTAAAAATGAAGATGCAAAAATCTGGATAGCTGATAGGAAGAACAGTTTTAATTAATTGCCGTTACCGCAACCGCATATTACGAGATCGCGTTAACTTCACTTCTTTAATAGACCAAACGCTCTATTCCTAGCACCAGCCGATGTGATGAACAATGTTTATTTATTGTTTTCCCATTTTTATATAGTAAAACAAATCTAAGCATGATTGGCACAAGGCAACTGCTCTGTTTGTTTTATATCTAATCAATCAAACAAATGTAAGCCCAGATCGTTGCTAGTCAAAATTAAAATATGGTGCTAGAGAATCCTGCCATGTTAATTAATGTTACTTATTTATTTTATTAATTTCTGTTAACTCCAGATCCAGAAGTAAACTGGGGTACTACAAATGGCTACTGGCTGCATGATGGCAATAACAGTATATACAGAAGGCAGAAACTGTTGTTGCAGAGGAGTCCAGACCATACCTCTCAACTGTCCCAATGTTCAGAAAATGTCCAGACTTTTGTTTCATATTTTTGGTCTGTTCCTTATAAAATGTGTGCTTTTCTGGATTTGTATGGCAAATCACTAAGGACTGAATTCCATAAATAATGACAGACATTTGAGTTTCCGTCTTCATATCTTTCAAAAAAAGTGTGGTAACACAAGACCTTTTATTATAGCAACTTTCTAAATTTATAATGATATTTAAAATTTGTCCCGGATTTTAAGGCTTTGTGCCCCCATGATTTTTGTCTTTGTCCAGATTTTTTGCACTAAGAAGTTAAGAGCTATAGCCCAGATTCTTTGCACTAAGAAGTTAAGAGCTATAGCCTAGATTCTTGTTACAAAAGTGAAATTAATTATAGTAACTGTCTGGCAGTTGGTTTAGATTAGATAAAGGAGCTGTTGCTGTTTCCTGTGGTCTTCTGGTTGTTGTTGTATCTTTCGGCTTTTCCCAGTTAGGGGTCACCACAGCAGAACTCTGGTCCGCTAATGATTGGCAGTAGATTTTTACGTGCCGAGTTGCCAGCCCTGACACATAACCTTCAACAAAGGTACTCCCATTCACGCATGTCTCCACACAGAAGACGCTCTAGCTGAGAATTGAACAGAACATCTTACTGTGAGGCGACAATGCTACCGCAGCACCACCTGGTGCAAGGTTTAATTCCCCTCAGCTTCAATTGCCTGTGTGACTCTGAGCAAGTCACTCAGCGAAACAATGATGATGCAGTAGGCGCAACATTTTTTTCTGTATATCAGAGGCAATTCCATATTATCAATGATTTCATCATGGAGGAATTTTATAACCGTGCTGAAATCGTCAATGGTGGCACAGTTATGTGAAATGTGAGGCATGAGTAATCATTTTAATTGCGGGACTTGCAATGCAAAGCCCAAGAATGTGAAAACTAAATGAACATCCAGACTTACTTATACCAACAAGGTTGGGATTGCCTTTTCTAAGAATATTCCCTTTTCTCTGATGTATGGCAATTTCTGAGTTGATATTCATAAGTTCACTGGTGTGGGACACTTGAAAAAATTAAGTTTAAAGGAGAAAATTGATATTCAGTGTCCACTTTTCTATACTTTTGATGACCGGGGAACATTTCAGTATAGAACTGAGGCATGTTTTTAATTTTCTTCAGGATTTTTGGCTCAGTTGAGTACACTGAAGTGAAAAGCTAAGGAAAACTTTAGTGCAATGTTTCTTTTTTTTTTTTTGATTATATAAGCAAAGTTCTTCATGTTTTTCCAGTTTTAACCTTATATACTTCTTACTGCTGAGGACAGTCTGCTTCCAAATTCAGATGCAGATGTTTTCTGAAAGGGTGACATCTTAGTGTAGGTCCTGTTAGGGTAAAATGGCCTTTTTATTGCATAGATATTTTTGAGGGACATTTAGAAAATATATCAGTTTTGTAGAACAAAATTGTTGATGGAGCACTGAGGAATATGTTTGTACCAGATACTGCTGGTTATTACAGGTAAATGTACTTTTTTTAATTTTTTGAGAAATTTTTATTTAAACTGATTTCAACTGCTTTTCTGGTTGAACATTTCAAAGGCAAAATAAATAGGAATAATGTATTTACTAAACTTTCTGTTGCTATATTTTATTATTTTATATCACATTTGATAACTGTAAATACACTAGCCTGGATATCCTTTTTAGACACCACTCGGGCCATTACTGCACATGGCAATAAATGGAACAAGAATCAGTATTATTGTTCAGTACAAAAATTAGTAACCTCACTACTAAAACATTTTTTAACAAACCCCTTTCTATATTTAGTTAAGAAGGTAGCATGTTAATAAATTATAGAGGGTATACGTTATGCATGAAGATGTTAACACCTGAAAAGAATATATATGTTATTAGCTGGGTAAAGTCCAATATAGGGAAATACTGAGTTCTGTTTATTTTATTTTGTTAACCAGGATAGAGCATTTAGTTATTTGTTTTATTTTACATTTGTTAACCGGGTAGTGTCCGGTTGGGCAAGTAGCCCATTTTCATCGGAGACCCAGGGAGAAAAGCCCCACAACAACAGTACAAAAAAGATTTCAAAAATTTTACAAAGATTTACAAAGAATACACACAAAGTTTAACAGTTGCCTACAATCACAAAAATAATTGAACCCAGTGGACCATTTCCCGGCTCAGTTCAGGGTATAACTCAGACATATAACTGGTGAAGTCAAACACTATGAAGACAGTAAATGCAAATCAAGTAAGTAAAGACAAATAAGTGATGAATTCAATCATTATACTACAAATACAAAACATACAAGTAAAATATTGGCAAACTAATTGTACATTTGACTATACAATAACTTTTAGTGTGGGAGGCAGCATTACATCTCTTTTATTCTGTAGATTATGCAAATGCAAAAGCAGAACTGAAAACAGGTTAAACAGTGTAAAGATTTAAAGATATAGGCTTGGACATGTTGAAGCATTTATCGGCTGTTTCAGTCTAGTAGCGACAAAGGTTCCTAGACTCATAGGTGTATAGTAGGTTAGTAGCCATTAGGGTTTTATAAGTCTAGCCATGTGATCCAAATATAGATATACCATGAGTCATTGTGCATTAGATGTTAATTTTAAGGGTGTATGTTAGATAGGACTTGATTTAATGGCTGCCTCTTTCCATCAGAGATATAGATCCCAGACCAGGGGGTGACTTTTTGATTTGCCATCCACTGGCCCAGTTTATGCTTGAGTAGTGTTAGGGAAGAGCTCTGCTTCATGTGGATGGGAAGCCTGTTGTAGGCAATGGGAATTCTTTGATATACACACCTGTTTCTCCAACATGTCCTACTTATGTCGTAAGCAAACTAACTCCTTAACTCTAGTTATTCCGATGATTTTTATTTTGCAGATATGCAAAAAGGTCCATCAGAGTGGCTTGAAAGGTACCTTGTATATTAGTATAGATAGCAGTTTATAGGAGATAGGGCTTTGAGGTGATCTGTGTAGGATATTGTGTTTATGCCCTGCATTCATTTTGTGAGGAATCTTTGTGGACATTCCAGTTGTTGCATGTGCCTGGACAGTTACATTCAGAAGATGTGTTATAATCAATGATGGGTCTAATGAGGGCCGACAACAGTGACACAATGACTTCTCTGGACCTAGATGCCATGCCCTTACTTATAAGTTGAATGATACAGAAATTTTCTTTTCTACCCTAGTCACATGCATGTCAAAAGCCAGGTGTCTACATCCATCCCCAAGTCCCTGACTACTGGGTCAACTCTTAGAGCTATTTTATCACTGAGGCAGTTTTTCAGGGTGGCTGACTTCATAAAAGGTACTACTCTGCATTTCTTGGCATTGGGGTTTAAGCTGTGGCTTTGGTAACAGTCATTTGTCTGTGTTAGACCTTCTTGTAACGTGTTAGTGTCTTGGGGGAATTCTATGACTACAACCAGTTTGCAATCATCTGCAAACTTGATCAGCCAGAGGCCCGTAACACTGGCCATGAATTTCAAGAAGTAGATTTCAAAGAGAAGTACACCCAGGACAAAGCCCGGAGGGACTCCGTTGTTGACCAGACTGTTTTTGGAAGTGGTCTCCCCAGTCCTGATTGGCAACTGACTTTTATTTTCTCCTTGTTCAGCCTGGTAAGTGGGACATCAGTATGCTGCATAATGGAGTCCCCTATGACTACCACCCTTGCTAGTGTGCTGGTTTGTCTTATGGACTTTGTTGTTGAGGCTCCACTGGCTGTGGCTATATAAATAGTGTTAGATATTGTTTTGGCTGAGTGCTTTAGGGTTTCCTGAGGATATTTTTGCAGGAGGCATATATGAGAGGCCTTTGGGGTTTGGTAAGATTTTGTTTAAGTGTCTCAGCATAAGTTGGTCTATGTGTGAGGTGGAGACTGTACGGTGTGTAGCATATGTGTTTTTGACAACCTACTTGTATGACAAAGTTTTGCCTCCAGTGACATTTTGTGTGCGTGTGCGTGTGTGTGTGTGTGTGTGTGTGTGTGTGTCTATATATATATATATATATATATATATATATATATGTGTGTGTGTGTGTGTGTGTGTGTGTGTGTGTGTGTATACAGAGACAGATAGATGGTATCTTGCATTTCTTTAGAGATTAAATGGCTATAAATGAACATGAGACAGTTACTACATTGTCTCAAAATGCCCATATCCACCAAACTAGCTGTGGAGAAATTGGAAAAGTGCATATCTGTGTCAAGTTCTTTAGGTGAGCTGTGGTGCATGAGGGGTTATTAGAAGGCTACTAAGGGTGGTTTTGGGGCTACAGACTAGACTAAGCTATATAATGCTAAATTCAAGGTACCATACTCCTCAAGTTGCCTTGGCCACCATTCCTCACTCCCAATGTGTGAGTGTTGTAGCTCGAGGACCAGAGATGCAGTGGGGGCATGCAGTATATCAGCTATCCTGTGCATCAGTTAAGCCATGCCCACCACCCTTCAACACAGACTAGTACATGGAATCTGGAAGAAAGGATTATTTCCAGCTTCATGCTATATGTTTCCTGCTGTCTGCATAACAGGCTTAAAACGGCGGCTATTTATACAGTAAACTATCAGTTAACCAGAACTAAAGCAACAGGCACTCTCAAGCAATCTGCAAAAACAAAATCGAAGAAATACAGTACAATGTTCATGTGTTGCACTTTCTGTTTTCCTCCCTGCAGAAACATGCCTTACGTTTTTAGAGTTTTAGAGTTTTAAAAAGGAAGATAGGAATACATTCCCTCCCTCACCAACCTGAGAACAAGTCAAACCAAATAAATAGTATAAGGTACAGTATTAGTCAGGCCTGTTTTTAATAGTAATTCTCAAACAACCAGAAACTACAGTTATCTGGCAACTACCAATCCCAATCCCCATGGTTGCTAGAATTGTGAGATAGAACTAGAGCCACGTTTTATTATAGTATTATTCAAAGCAGTTGCAGTTTTCAGTTTTACTCATGCCTGTAGAAAACTCAACACTTACCTCAAAATAGAGAGGCTGGCAACACCAGCCTAAGGGTGTGTTCCGACTTAACCTGTATAAAACTGCAGTGCTAAGGGAGCATGTTGCAATATAGGGGTACTTTGCCAATTGACACTACCAGGAGGAGCATAAACAGCTCAAACCTTATTCAAAAAGGCATTATTTTTAACAAGTGCAAATTTTTAAATGTTCTGCTTAGTTCTGGCTCCAACTTTGAATTGGTTATCCACAGTGAATTTCTTTGTGCCACTACCTGCTGCTAAGAGTTTTTTTTCAGTACTGGTATTAAAGAAATACTTTTCTAGACAGGGATTATTTTCAGGCCATTTACAGGGGTGCTTGCATTTTTCAGACCTCATTATTTGATGAGCAACTTTGGACAGAATTCATTTTGAGCCAGCACTGCATTGTCCCAATAAGAAGCATGTGTGCATAGACTTCAAAATGAGTCTTGAGGCAAAAGGTGGGAAACCATGATATAAATATTTTCAGACTGCAGCGGTATCACTAGAGTGCTACTATTACAAATGAAAATACATGTGTTACAAATAGAGAATGCCATTATACTGTATAGTATATTACAACTGAGGACAGACACGTATGGTAACCAAATGTTGTTGGATGTTTGCATTAGCTTACCTGGTGAAATACTGTTCAATAGTGATTTACTCTACAATTTCACTGCCAAGGAACAACCAATTTTTTTTTTTTTTTAGAATCCTAGTATGCTTTTAATTGCTGTCTTTAAAATATTTTTTTCTTACTACCTCATATATATCCACAAACATATGATTTCACAGCACCCAAGTAGACTGCAGCTACTGGTCATTATTTTGCTCAGTATGAATGTTGTGTTGCCGCTCTGTAATGTATAACACATAGAGGATTATCTATTATATATAAACTTTGTGTGCAATGAAATGTAACATTTTTATAGGGCCACTATAAACCAAATAAAGGTCTTGTCTTTAAGGTAGGGAAGCGGTATTTTATCTACACGATACACGTCTGTAATTTAGACTATCTGGTCTGTCTGTATGTCACAAAGTTTTGGTTATTGCAGTTGGAAAAGAATGTGGTTCCCCTCGTGGCAGAAGCTGTCCCTACAGCTGTTGTAATTTATGGTTACTCACATTTTTACAAGTATTTTCCCATACTTATGTGTCTGTAGAAGGTTCATACACATTGAAAATAAAATTGTATATAACTTTTTTTATCATTTTCTATGTATTTTACTCTCCTCACAAAATTCTCATTTAAAGTTTAACATATTTACTCAAAGGATGAGTAAAACTATAACAGTTGTAGTCATCCCCTGGCACAGTGCTTGGTTAGAGAAGCTTGACAAACTAGGTTTGCATGCAAATTATTTTAGTTTTGCTGCCATCATCCTTGACTATTGTTAAACACTTTTTGATCTTGGATAGTAGATTAAACAATTGGTGCCTGCTTAGGTGTAAATGGTCATATTCAGATTAACGAGGCACTAATTACACTGTTTTCAGTTGTCTTACTGACATTGATATCACTCAATGAGAGGCTTGATAATGGCCTAGTTAAATCTCTTACTTCATTAAGTGCATTTATTTATTCAACTTTGGTAACAGAATAATGTATTCATCACAAAATAGTTAACCTGGGGGGAAACAAAGGCAGATTTACTTATTTTTTTATTGTCTGGAGGGTGCACCTGTTTGCCAGTTTCTACAAAATTCTGCTCATTTGAAACGTTGCAGCTAGACGAGAGGGTTGGATGAGAAGTTAATGCATTAACATTATTGTTATTATTATTATTGTTATAGTCCTATTGTAGCAAATGTTAGGGATAATTGCTGTGTTTTGTTGCTTACGTAGCAGGTAGATTTTGTGGAGTTAATTTGGAGAAGCAATGCACTATATAGAAAAATTTGTGCTTTACACAACTTTATTTTACTTCAAAGCTGGATATTATATGTAAGTGAACATTTTTATGTCTGGTGATTTGTTATTTAAGATGTGATGAATTATAACTATCATCTTTAGTGCTGTGTGGCAGATAATTAGGAATTATATATTTAGAAAACTTTTTTGGATTAAGTAGTGTAATACACTTTAGTGTGGTTTCATTTGTGCAGGTTAACAGTTTTACTGCACTTTGTGTAAGCAGTTATTTCAGTATGTCTGTTGATATTTCCTCAGATATTCAGTGTTTTTTTAGATGTGTTTGGTGTTGTCAGAGTGGCTAAATTCTTTTGGACACATGGGATTTGTCTTAGGCTTTGTGGTCATTAACAGTCATGTTATGCAACTGTTAGGTACACATTTGTATATTTGTGTATGTATCTAAAATTCCGTTATTTTATGTGTGTGTGTGTGTGTGTGTGTGTGTGTGTGTGTGTGTGTGTGTGTGTGTGTGTGTGTGTGTGTGTGTGTGTGTGTGTGTGTGCATATGTATATATCTACACACAAATACATGCATGCATGTGTACATATCTGTGTGCATCCGTAGGGTGCTGTTTTTGTTTTTTTGTTTTTTCGATTTAGTAGTTGTCTTGTACATGTTGGGGCAGGAATGTTAGTGTCTAGCTGTAGAGTCCTGATAATAATATTAGTAACTGCAGTTCACAGTGGGACAAGTAGAGGCATACGCCAAAATAACTGATATACTCTAGTTCCCTTAAACAGGTCTACAGCACTTTATCAAGTAAGGTTTCAATTACAGATATACATGGACTGTTCTAGGCTTTTGTGGAAAGGGGTATAGTACCATTCTTGACACAGCACTCACCTTCTATCCTATGTACCATAACATGTACTGAAAAAGGATAATTACTATCTTTTGTTTTGCCTTTTCTATTCCCAGCTGTCCATCCAATATGCAACATATTCTGATGCGGTTTGTGAGGAGTGATTTTGGTTATTTCTCAAAGAAGGATCACCCCATAGATTTTATGGATCTATATTACAGTCTCGCATGGACTAAATAGCAAAAGCTATTTAATCGATCTGATACTGTCGAAATGGTAAAATAGCGAAGTCTCGAAACATCAAATTTTTTCCCAGGGAAAATATTCGGTGGGCCATCTTCAGGACTTTTCCATTTCCTTCACTATGGTGCAATCTTGGAGTTGATATATTTAAGCAGGAAGGTTTGGGGGTGAAGCCCCCCACTTCACTTTGTGGTTTTTTTTTTTTTTTTTGCTTTTTTTTTTTTGCGGAGCAGCAAATTTTTTCCCAGGGAAAACATTTGCTCTTCCGTATGTTCGATATTTTGTGCTGTAGACCTTATCGGTACGGTGAAAGAGCGTTCACTCTTTTGATTGTATGATAAGGTAATATAGATGTGATTTTACACATGCTTGGTGGCATGGTTTCATTACTGATGGGTGTTGCTGTAAAAGAGGTAAATAACAGGTCGTCGAATATTCATAAATTGCACCAACATTTTGCTGCTCTTCTCCAGACTGTTGACCATCATCTCCTGCTGGTGCCTCTCCTCAACGTCTGAGGTCCTGAAGTTGATATTTATATCCCCAAGTACTTTTTTAAGCAATCATATTTTCTTATTCATTTGCTTACTTTCTTTAAAAGTGAATCTTCCATTACAGGGCCTGTATTTATATCACATTTGTAATTGAGGTGATTTCAGTGAGACATTTACAAGGAGCATAACATATTCAGAACGATGTTCATTGTTCATTGGTGTATACTAGACTAGCGACCACTATGGCCCTTATAAGCTTAGCTGTGCAAGCCAAATTTGAACTAAATTCTTGATTTTATAGGGAGTGATTTACTGAATGACTCTGTCTTTTCCAGACAATTTAGCCATACCAGGGGAAAATTTCTGATTACCCATCCATTGGTCCAAGGGTGATATTGTAGTGTACTGGCTCACTGGCAGTTTCGCGCAGGAGTGGGCATGGCCAGGATGATAGATAACCATTATGGCTGTGAGGCAGAATGGAAATGAGGCATGACTGGGGTGCCATGCATATTAGCCCATAACGGCATGCATATAATGAATGCAGATGAGCATCTGTGACTACTGTATGTTCCTGTGAGAATAGTTGTAATAGTTTAAAAGTACCCCTTGTATTTCTGAATACCCTGGCATTTAGCAGCTCCCTGTTCAACTGCTGACTGTGTGCGCCTCACAATTCAGCGCATGCCTGTAGTCTGGGTTTAGCCTCTTCCTCAATATAGTCGGATCTTGGATTTGGTATAGTTGAGTAGTGGGGGGATGGGAATGGGGCACAGCACCCTCCCAGGGGTTGCCCCCTGCAAAAACAAAGCAAAAATTAATTGTTTAGATTTACAGAAAAGCCATGCAAATAGTATTAAAATATTCATAGCTTTGTCTTACTTGTATGCATATTCATGCGGAGGAAACCACATCATATTGTATATTCATGACAACAGCAAGACATCAACCAGTTGGGGTGTGGCTTGGGTGGCGCTTGCTACTGCTCATCTGGTGAGCCAGTACACTACAACATTGCTGATCTAAGTTAATCTTAAATAGGGATAGGGAGCTTCACATGGATAGGGAGCCTGTTCCACAGAATGGGAATTGTCTGAGAAACATATATGTCTCTCCAACATGTCGTATTTATCTTGAAAACAAAATGTAGGTTTTTTTAATTTAGTAGTTCTGATGGTGTTTGTTTTGTGGATGTGCAAAAGGTTCATCCAAATAGGGTCCAGGTCTGCCTTTTATGCCAGGCAAAGATCACCATGATACCGAGTAAAGAGACAAGGCTTTGAGATGATCAGTGTAGGATATTGTGTTTACTCCCTGTGCTCTTTTTGTATGGAACCTTTGTGGGTGTTCCACTTGGTGCATGAGTCTGGTCAGGTACATAGTAAAGTGGGCATTATACTTTATAATAGGTCTGATAAAAGCCAAGTACAGTGGTATGGTGACCTCTCTGGACTTAGATGCCAAAACGTGGCTTATAAGTTGAACAATATAGAAATATTTTCTTACTAGCTTGGACACATGTTGGTCCAAAGGGTCTACTTTAGTTTAGCGAATGATCAGATGATCGAACACTGTTAGTTCAAACACTAAATGTCGAACTGGCAAAATAGCGAATGGCCGGAACAGCAAACTTTTTCCCAGGGAAAGAAATCACTGGGCTGGCCGTCCGGGTTGTGCAGTTTCCTTCACTCTAGTGCAGTCTCGGAGTTGGTATATTTAAGTAGGGGCGGTTTGGGGGGTACAGCCCCCCCCACTTCATTTAATGTTTAGTGTTTTTTTTGGGAACAGCTATTTTTTCCCCTGGGATAAAAATTGCTGTTCTGGTTGTTTGCTGTTTTGAGTTTTCATGCTTTTGGAGTCAATATAACAATGTTCGATCATCTGATCGTTCGTTGTTATAATATAGACCCGGTCAAAGGCTAGGTTACTATTTACATGAGTTTCCAGATCCCTGACTAGTAAATAAACTTTTAAGGGTGTTTTACTGAGGACGTATCTGGGGTGACAGACTTCTGAAAAGGTACTAGAATACATTTCTTGGTACTGAGTTTTAAGCCATGGGTTTGGCACTAGGCATTTATCTGTATTAGACCTTCCTGAAGGGTGTTCTCATCTTGGGGGGGATTCAATGACTGCTCCCAATTTGCAGTCATTGTGAACTTGGTTAGCCAGAGGCCTTTGACTTCGACATCTGACAAGTAGATGCCAAAGAGGAGTGGGTCGACCTCAAAACCCTGTGGCCTCTTTATGGAGGTGATCTCGTCTATTCTAATCTACTGGGCCCTATCAATGAGCCAGCTTGCTATCCAGCATGTTATAAAGTGGTTTATACCTAGTTCCATAATTTTGCTCACAATGCCGGAGTGTATTGTATCAAATGCTTTAACCAGATCTAGGTAGGCTTTATGCACCCATTTTCCCCTCATCCGTTGCCTTCATGATCTTTTCATAGAAGTCCACCAGATTCAGTAAGCATGACCTTCTTTTGACAAAGACAAACTGTGTTGATCCAGTGTCTGGAGGTCTCCTAAGTCCTTGTTGACAATTTCCATGATAATTATTTCCATGGCTTTGAAAGTAAGACGAGTCAGACTTATGGATCGGTAGTTTCCAGAATCTGTTGAAGGTCTGCCCTTTTGAAGGGGGGTGACCATCACAGTCCTCCATTTATGTGGCACAAAGCCTATTTTATAACTATACTTAAATAATAATGCCATAGGTACTGATAAGTCATATTTCTGACTATTCAGAAGGCATCCTGGGATGTTATTGGAGCCTACTGAGACTATGTTCTTGGTTTGGGTGAGAACAGTCACTACATGCTCCCTAGTTATAGTTGGAATAGTTATGTTTGAGGGTAATTTTAGAGGATGGTTGGGGATGAGAGAGGGTAAAATTGGAAATTAATTTGTTCACTAACTGGTTTGCTTTATTGCAAGGCTTAGTGATTGTGGCACCATTAACCACCAGTTCAGCACATTGCTGTGTGCTGCCCTTTAGGTTTGTGATATAACGGTAGAAAGCTTTATAGTCATCTTTCATTGAGAGGCTGTCTTAACTTCAAAGTTGACTTTGCTTGACCTAATTAGCCATCTTAGTTAACTATTTACACTTTAATAAGAGAGTTTTTATCTTAATGGGAATTACCTCTCCTAATGTTTGCCATAACGTTTTCCTTTTGTTGTATATTCTGTTTAATTTGGGATGCCACCAGGGCAATTTGTTTCTGGGGCTAGTTTTCAGCTTACTTCTGGTAAGTACATTATCCTTCATGCAGCCATTGACATGGTTGTACAGAGTTTCTGACAGCAATTCAGCATAGGTTGCTGTGCTCTCAAGGTTTGGAGGCACATTGCATTTTGACAAACCTAATAAAAGGTAATTTGCCTTGGAATAGTTCCTAACTATTATTAATGGTTTTAATAGGATTACAGAGTTGATTTTGATTTTGAAGGTGACAGCTTTATGGTCAGACCTTGCCAGGGTGGACAAGACATTGTGGGAGGTGCAGCATTCTCCCATATTTGTGAGCACGAGGTCCTGTATTTTGAAGCCTCGACTGTGTGCATTCACTATTTGGTCAAGGTTGTTTGCATATACAAAGTCCAAGAATCTCTGTGCCTGTAACTTTAAAGCATGTAAGATTCCTGATGTATAGAGGAGTGATTAAAGTCTCCCTTGAATATGATGCCCACCATGAGGAGCCATCCCGACATAGGGTGTTTAGTACCAGACAGGGAGTAAACAATTCTTGAGGGAAGATCAACAAGCAGCCATAGTTTGGCAGTAGAACAAAGACCAATTCCCTTACTAATGAATTGTCCACACCAAAAAGGGTACTTCCGGTACTTCCGGACAAGGAGTATGGAGATGTTGCAGGGCCACCAAGCAGCTGATAGTCGTGTGCTGCTCACAGCTCAACCATGAAACAGAAATAAAAAATTGTAAAAATGCCTCAGGCTACTTTGATTTATCCCCCCCACCTCACCAATCACATCCCGCAGGTTTCAGTACTTCAGAGGTGAGTAAGTGCTTACTTTCCTGTTGTTTTAAGACTAGTGAGACCTTAACTTCTACTCTTGATGTGACAGAATGACAGTAAATGGGCTCACCTTTCATAGGGACTCTAGCACCATAGGATCATAGCAAGTTCCAGGAGAAATAATGCTCTGTGCTGTAGCTAAAGTCTTGCCAAACCAAAATAATCCAAACTTGAGAAAGAAAGATTGGCAAGACAAGGCTGTAAAAACAAACACTGTTTTAATAAAAACAACAGCAACTCCAAACAGTGGTAAGCGCTTTCGGGTTCACCAACCCTTCATCAGACAAATAAAATATCACTGGTCTTTACATTTAAACATACTAACAACCAATCAAAAACAAGCATTCCTAGTACCTTACCCGCCTATTTTGTAAGGCAGGTTTTAAAGGAACAATTTCATTAATGCCTGGGTATCTATGTGATCCCAATGTTATAATCCATTTGGATTCAAGTGTTTCCGTAAGCAATTTAATATCCCCCCCTCTTACTCCTAAGCTCACATTGGTAATAACCTTAAATAAAAATGTGTGTGTGGGGTTATTTATCAAATGCCTATAAAGTGCATTGTGCTGATCTTTATTTCTAATGCTGGACAAATGCTGTAGGATCCTGACCTTTAACATATTATTTGTCATCCCTACATAATATACCGGACACTGTGTGCATTCGGCCAAGTAAACCACATTGGTGGTTCTACATGTGGCCTTGGCCTTAAATTCAAACACCTGTCCTGTAATAGGATGTTTAAAAGTATTGGACCTATTGATACTGCTGCAGGCCTTACATGTACCACAAGCTACCGTCCCTGTTCTTGTAATCAGTGACTTTCTACCAGAGCCTGATTTTTCTTTGCAAAGTAAATCCTTAAGATTTTTATTGCGTCTATAGCCAAAATTGGGTGCTTCACCAATAAACGTATCTAATTTAGGGTCACTTCTTAATATATTCCAATTTCTTCTGACTATACCCTGTATATCCTTGATGTCACTACTATACGTAAAGTAAAGCCTAGCCCCATCATGCCTTTTGTTCTTCTGATGTTGTGCACCTTCCGTTTGACTTTGCCTCAACCAAGGTTTGTATCCATCACTTCGTTTTTTTAAACTAGAATCCATTACTGTATTAACCATACCCTCATTATAACCTCTCTGGCCAAAACAAGCTCTTAGGTCTCCTACCTCTCTGTTAAAATCCATATATCTCAACGTTACATAAAAAAGATTGTTGGAAGAACCATCTACTATCATATGATAGTATGCACCCCCGCTATATGTTTCCTAATATAGTTAAAAGCCAAGTGTGTAGAACTTCCAGATTATGTCTAGATGATATGGATTTTAACAGAGAGGTAGGAGACCTAAGAGCTTGTTTTGGCCAGAGAGGTTATAATGAGGGTATGGTTAATACAGTAATGGATTCTAGTTTAAAAAAACGAAGTGATGGATACAAACCTTGGTTGAGGCAAAGTCAAACGGAAGGTGCACAACATCAGAAGAACAAAAGGCATGATGGGGCTAGGCTTTACTTTACGTATAGTAGTGACATCAAGGATATACAGGGTATAGTCAGAAGAAATTGGAATATATTAAGAAGTGACCCTATGGCCGAATGCACACAGTGTCCGGTATATTATGTAGGGATGACAAATAATATGTTAAAGGTCAGGATCCTACAGCATTTGTCCAGCATTAGAAATAAAGATCAGCACAATGCACTTTATAGGCATTTGATAAATAACCCCACACACACATTTTTATTTAAGGTTATTACCAATGTGAGCTTAGGAGTAAGAGGGGGGGATATTAAATTGCTTACGGAAACACTTGAATCCAAATGGATTATAACATTGGGATCACATAGATACCCAGGCATTAATGAAATTGTTCCTTTAAAACCTGCCTTACAAAATAGGCGGGTAAGGTACTAGGAATGCTTGTTTTTGATTGGTTGTTAGTATGTTTAAATGTAAAGACCAGTGATATTTTATTTGTCTGATGAAGGGTTGGTGAACCCGAAAGCGCTTACCACTGTTTGGAGTTGCTGTTGTTTTTATTAAAACAGTGTTTGTTTTTACAGCCTTGTCTTGCCAATCTTTCTTTCTCAAGTTTGGATCATTTTGGTTTGGCAAGACTTTAGCTACAGCACAGAGCATTATTTTTCCTGGTACTTTTTGTTGCTGTGTGCTTTTGTGCTGGGCAGGCTATGGAGAATATACTGATGGAAACCTTTGAACAAGGGGAATCCAGCACAGGACCTGTTGATAGCAGTCTCAGTTTTAAGAAGACCATGGATTATCATTGTCAGAAAAATCCTCTTTTAGATCTTGGTCTAATGGTGGACAGAGCTGGACTAGGCAAAAACAATGTTCCTATGGCCACAGACAAGAGGTTTGATGATCTCATACGTGATTTGAATTTTAAAGCAATGAGGTTACAGAGACTAAAATGGCAAAACTACCATTTTGAAGCGTGTCAGCAGTTTGGG
Source organism: Protopterus annectens (assembly GCF_019279795.1). Classification (NCBI taxonomy): domain Eukaryota; kingdom Metazoa; phylum Chordata; order Ceratodontiformes; family Protopteridae; genus Protopterus; species Protopterus annectens. Next base: position 663,505,818 of record NC_056727.1, on the reverse strand, counting down.
ATTGTTCCCCGTGGGATGAGAATTCTGTGCATGCCAACTCAGGGGGAACGTTACCCTGAGTTGCTTGCACAATGGCAGACACTCAATATTGAGACCGGCTTTAGGTACATGGACCTTATAAGCAAGTTTTTTGGTCCAGAGCAATTGGAGCTACAAAAAAGTGTTGATGCACTACTGAACAGAATCACGGAAGACTTCAAGGAGCCCGGTTATCAACAGAGACTCAGAAATTTACAGCGTGATCTCGTTGATAATGATGAGAAACTCCGAAAACAAAAGACACAAAAGTTGAGACGCGACTTTGAGGATTTTTCCTCAGGCAATATCTTTGTTTGGCCCAAGTACAAGGGGGCCTTGAATACTGATGACGTGAATGGTGATGGCAGAGGGATGAGGCGCCAGCAAGGAGGGCGTAGAGGTGAGGTACGGAGTGAACCAGCCACGTGTGAAGGGAACACAAAACCTCCAAAAGAACCGGTTACTACGGAGCAACCTGACCAGTTAATACGAACAGAAGTACGTCGGGAGCCGGATATCGTGGAATCAAGGAAGGAGCAGCCCGCACATGCACCCGCAAATGCGGATGAATTGCCAGGATCCTCGCAAGCAATAGGAATAACTTCCTTGACGAACATTGAGAGCTCACATGTGAGGGGTTCTAATGAACTGTATATTGACAAGGGAGCACGTCCCAAGCAGGAACAAACACGACAACGTTTTTTAGAGAGCTTGCCAGCTCCAGTGAAGAAACGTACGCCCTGGAAGAGATCGCACAGCGAAGGGAGAGATCCCAACAAAAGGAGAAGGACTTTGGAGTGACTAGTGATATTTGCTGTGGTATGGTGTATAATTTATCTTCTCATATTTTGACAGAGGAAGAGTTGTTTGTCTTAAATAAAGGTTTGACATTTGTGCCAGGGAGGGCTAGTATGTATAGTGATGTAGTGCTTGATATAGCGCTTTTCTGTAGAAATTTGGCTTTAAAGTGCATGTTTCATAATGTTTCCAATAATGAATCAACCAATTGTGACATTAACCCAGTGCTGAGACAACCTAGCACATTCATACCTCCATTTACTACAGCTATGAATATGTTTATTAATAGATGTGAAAGTGATCTGAGAAGGTATTTTAATGAGGGTGTACAAAGCAAGTTTTTTAACTTAACAGTAGCACAGCAGAAAGCTCTAGGTGATTTGTCTAACAATAATGAAATTGTTATAAAAGGAGCGGACAAAGGGGGAGCCATTGTCGTACTTGATACAGCATTGTATGATCAGAAATTGCAGGACCTGCTATCAGATAACAACACTTACGTTCCCATCAATCCCATCAATATAGTTAGAATAGTTCAAGGAGTACATGAAGAGCTAAAGCGTCTCCATTTTGAAATGATGATTGATGATGACCTGTTGAAATTCTTGATGGTTGCCAAGCCGACCACACCTGTGTTTAAAGCTTTACCCAAAATTCACAAATCGTTGAGTGACCCTCCCCTTAGGCCCATTGTATCGGGACGAGGATGGGTCACTGAAAATGTTTCTATTTGGTTAGAATGTAATATGAAACCATTTGTGGATAGGGTGTCCACTATATTGAAGGACTCAAAAGGTTTTTTGCAGGTAGTGAGAGATTTTCAGCTTAAACAAAACTACAATAACAGCACAATGGTTACCTTAGATGTACAAAATCTTTTCACTGTTATAAGTAATGATTATGGAATACGAGCGATAGAGTATGTTCTTAAAGAAATGGGAGAAAGTGACATAACAACTAAATTGATATGTAGGTTGTTGGGTGTTACCTTGGAAAACAATGTTTTTATAGGGGGTTCGCAGGCATATAGGCAGGCGCAGGGGGTAGCTATGGGCACCCCCTGTGCCAACACTTATGCAAATTTGGTTCTCTATTTCTGGGAAAAGAACAATATTTTCAACATTTTAAAATAAAAACACAATTTTGGGCCTTGGTTTTGGGGAAAAGGGTATTTTAAAATTTTTGGAAACCCCTTGAATCAAAAAGGTTTCCTTTGGGGGACTTAATTACCAGGCCTTTTTAAATTTTCCCCTTTTTAAACCCCCAAAAAATAGGCTAAGGACTAAAAATCTTTTTTGATTGGGGTTTTAAGTAAAGTTTAAATTAAAGCCAGTGATATTTATTTTCGAGAAGGGGGGGAACCCAAAAAGGGTTTTTTGGAGGGGTTTTTTTAAAAAGGGTTTGGGTTTTACAGTTGGAATTTTTTTTTAAAAAGAAGTTTTGGCAAATTTGGGTTAGGCCCAAAGCCAAACAAAGGGGCACCCCTTCCCCGAAGAACAAAGGCCCCCATCTAGGTTTCCTTTGTAAAAATAATTTTTCCAAAACAAGGATTTAAGGGATTAGGGGCGGGAAGAAATTGGGGGTATTTAAAAAAGGGGGAAACCCTTTAAAAATTTTAGATCTTTAATTGGGGAACAACCCCTTTTGGCTTTAGATAATAAAATTTAAATTTACTTTGGAAAGAAAAACAGGGTCGGTGAAAGTCCCCTTTAAAAAAAAACGGGACGGGGTTTACATGTAACCTGGGGGCAGATCTAAGGCCTTACTTTTCATTTTAAGGGAATTTTTGGTTTAAAGGGGCCCCCCGGGGAAACCAAAAGGGGGGTTTTTTTGGGAAGGGGGGGGGGGGGGGGGGGGGGGGGGGGGGGGGGGGGGGGGGGGGGGGGAGGGGGGGGGGGGGGGGGGGGGGGGGGAAAAAAAAAAAATTTAAAAAAAAAAAACAAAAAAAAAAAAAAAAAAAAAAAAAATAAAAAAAAAAATTAAAAAAAAAAATAAAAAAAGAAAAAAAAAAGAAAAAAAAAAAAAATGGGAAAAAAGGTTTTATAACCCTTTAAAATTTTTCTTTTATTTTTAAATTCCCTTCCTTTTAATGAAAAATGGGGGGCAAAATTTTTTTAGAATTTTTTCCCTTCCTTTACCAACTTTGGGGAGGGGGGAAAAACCCAAAAGGTTGAATTTTCCCAAAAGGGTCTTTATGGAGGTGATCTCGTCTATTCCTAATCTACTGGAAGCTATCAATGAGCCAGCTTGCTATCCAGCATGTTCAAAGTGGAACATACCTAGTTCCATAATTTTGCTCACAATGCCGGAATTGTATTGTATCAAATGCTAACCAGATCTAGGTAGGCTTTAATGCACCAGTTTTCCTCATCCGTTGCCTTCATGATCTTTCATAGAAGTCCACCAGATTCAATGAAAGCACTTGACTATTCTTTTGACAAAAGACAAACTGTGTTGATCCAATTGTCTGGAGGTCTCCTAAATTATTGTTGACAATTTCCATGATAATTATTTCATGGCTTTAAGAAGTAAAGGCAGAGTCGAACTTATGGATCGGTAGTTTCAGAATCTGTTGAAGATCCTGCCCTTTTGAAGAGGTGACCATCCACAGTCCTCCCATTTACTTCGAAGCCTATTTTATAACTATACTTAAATAATAATGCACCATAGGTACTGATAAGTCATATTCCTGACTATTCAGAAAGGCATCCTGGGATATTATTAGACCTACTGAGACTATGTTCTTAGTTTTGGGTGAGAACAGTCACTACATGCTCCTAGTTATAGTTGGAATAGTTGTATGTTTGAGGGTAATTTTAGAGGATGGTTGGGGATGAAGGTAAAATTGAAATTAATTTGTTCACTAACTGGTTTGCTTTATTGCAAGGCTTAGTGATTGTGCTTTCAGTAACACCAATTCAGCACATTGCTGTGTGCTGCCTTGGAGGATTTGTGATGATATAGCGGTGAAAGCATAGTCATCTTTCATTGAAGCTGTCTTAGCTTCCAGAAGTTGACTTTGCTTGACCTAATTAACCATCTTAGTTAACTTATTTACACTTTAATAGAAGTTTTTATCTTAGTAGAATTTTCCTCTAATGGTATAACGTTTTCCTTTTGTTGTATATTCTGTTTAATTTGGGATGCCACCAGGGCGAATTTGTTTCCTGGGGCTAGTTTCCGAAACACTTCTGAAGTAGAGTACATTTATCCTTCATGCAGCCATTGACATGGTTGTACAGAGTTTCTGACAGCAATTCAGCATAGGTTGCTGTGCTCCTCAAGGATTTGGAGAGCACATTGCATTTTTGACAAACCTAATAAAGGTAATTTGCCTTGGAATAGTTCCTAACTATTGTAATGGTTTTAATACAGGATTGCAAGGATTGTGATTTTGATTTTTGAAGGTGACAGCATAGTCCAGACCTTGCCAGAATTGAATAGAAGACATTATTAGGAGGTGCAACATTCTCCCATGTATTTGTGAAACCACGAGTCCTGTATTTTGGAAACCTCGACTGTGTGCATTCACTATTTGGTCAAAGGTTGTTTGCATATGCAAAGTCAGAATCTCTGTATAACTGCAAAGCATGTAAGATTCCTGATGATGTATAGGAGTGATTAAAGTCTCCCTTGAATGATGCCCACCATGAGCCATCCCGACATAGGAGGTGTTTAGTACACCAGACAGAGGTAAACAATTCTTGAGGATGATCAACAAGCAACCATGGATTTGGCGAGTAGAACAAAGACCAATTCCCTTACTAATGAATTGTCCACCAAAATTGCTTACCGGTACTTCGGACAAAGAGTATGGAGATGTTGCCAGGGCCACCAAGCAGCTGAAGTAGTCATGTCACAGCTCAACCATGAAACGAAATAAAAATTGTAATCATATCGGGAAGCTACTTTGATTTATCCCTCACCAATCACATCCATGAGTTTCAGTACTTCAGAGGTGAGTAAAGTGCCACTTTCCTGTTGTTTAAGACTAGGTAGAGGATATGCTTCTATAACGATGCTTGACAGAATGATAAATGGGCTCTACCTTTCATAGGGACTCTAGCACCATAGGATCATAGCAAGTTCCAGAATGTCTCGCAATGCTGTAGCTAAGAAGTCTTGCAAACCAAAATAATGAAGTCAAACTTGAGAAAGAAGATTAGCGGAACAAGGCTCTTCAAAACAAACACTGTTTTAATAAAAACAACAACAACTCCAAAACAGTGGTAGCGCTTTCGGGTTGCAACCCTTCATCAGACAAATAAAATATCCATAGTCTTTACATTTAAACATACTAACAATAATCAAGAAACAAGCATTCCTGGTACATACCGCTATTTTGTAAAGGCAGGTTTAAGGAACAATTTCATTAATGCCTGGTATCTATGTGATCCCCAATGTTATAATCATTTGGGTTAATTGTTTCGTGAAAGCAATTTAATATCCCTCTTACTCCTAAAATCATTGTTGTTAATAACCTTAAATAAAATGTGTGTGTGGGGTTATTTATCAAATGCCTATAAAGTGCATTGTACTGATCTTTATTTCAATGCTGGATAAGGAAATGCACAATAGGATCCTGAGCCTTTAACATATTATTACGGTCATCCTACAGTTAATATACGGACACTGTATTGCATTCGACCAAGTAAAGCCGACATTAATTGGTTCTACATATGACCTTGGCCTTAAATTCAAACACCTGTCCTGTTAATAGGATGTTTAAAAGTGCATTGGACCTATTGATAGCTGCTGCAGGCTCTTGGTACCACAAAGCTGGTCGTCCCTCAGTTCTCTGTAATCCAGTGACTTTCTACCAGAGCCACAAATTTTCTTGCAAAAGTAAATCCTTAAGATTTTATTGCGTCTATAGCCATAAAATTGGAGCAAGCTTCACCAATAAACGTATCTAATTTTAGGAGTCACTTCTTAATATATTCCAATTTCTTCTGACTATACACCTGTATATCCTTGATGCTCACTACTATCGTAAAAGTAAAAGCTAGCCCATCATGCCTTTTGTTCTTCTGATGTTGTACCTTCGTTTATTTGCCTCAACCAAAGGTTTGTATCCACTCACTTCGTTTCTTAAAGCTAGAATCTGAATTACTGTATTAACCAATACCCTCATTATAACCTCTCTGGCCAAAACAAGCTCTTAGGTCTCCTACCTCTCTGTTAAAATCCCATTATATCTCCAACGTTACATAAAAGATTATTGTTGGAAGAACCAATCTACTATCATCATGATAGTATACCCTCAGCTATATGTTTCCTAATATAGTTAAAAGCCAGAGTTAGTGTAGAACTTCCAGATTATGTCTAGATGATATGGATTTTTAACAGAGAGTGTAAGGAAGACCTAAGAGCATGTTTTGGGCCAGAAATTATAATGAGGGTATCAATTAATAATAATGGATTCTAAGATCTAAAAACGAAGTGATGGATCTAAACTTTGGTTGATTAACAAAGAATCAAACGGAAGGTAAAAACATCAGAAGAACAAAAGACATGATGGGGTTAAATTTACTAAATCGATCAGTGAAGTGACATCAAGGATATATGGTGGAGATGAGTCAAGAAGAAATTGAATATATTAAGAAGTTGACCCTATAATTAGATACCTTGATTGGTACACCCAATTTGGCTATAGACGCAATAAAATCAAGGATATACTTTGCAAAGAAAAAATAGCTCTGGTAGAAAGTTTTTTTTCACTGATTACAGGGACGGTAGTTTGCGGTACATGTAAGGCTCTGCAGCAGTACCAATAGGTCCAATACTTAAATATCCATTAACAGGACAGGTAAGTCGAATTTAAGGTCATAACATAGAACTACCCAATGTGGTTTACTTGGCCGAATGCACACAGTGTCCGTTATATTATGTAGGGGATGACAAATAATATGTTTAAAGGTCAGGATCCATTGGCAGCATTTGTCCAGCATTAGAAATAAAAGATCAGCACAATGCACTTTATAGGCATTTGATAAAATAACCCCACACACACATATTTTTATTTAAAAGGTTATTACCAATGTGGAGCTTAGGAGTAAGAGGGGATATTAAATTGCTTACGGAAACACTTGAATCCAAATGGATTATAACATTGGGATCACATAGATATCCAGGCATTAATGAAATTGTTCCTTTAAACCTGCCTTACAAAGAAATAGGCGGAGGTAAGGCAAGTACTAGGAATGCTTATTTTTGATTGGTTGTTAGTATGTTTAAATGTAAAGACCAGTGATGATATTTTTATTTGTCTGATGAAGGGTTGAGTGAACCGAAAGCGCTTACCACTGTTTGGAGTTGCTGTTGTTTTTATTAAAAACAGTGTTTGTTTTTTGCACAGCCTTGTCTTGCCAATCTTTCTTTCTCAAGTTTGGATTATTTTGGTTTGGCAAGACTTTAGCTACAGCACAGAGCATTATTTCTCCTGGTACTTCATGTTGTCAAGGTGTTGCTTCTTGTGCTGGAGCAGGCTGCATATGAGAATATACTGATGGGAAACCTTTTGGAACAAGGGGGAATCCCAGCACAGTACCTGTTGATAGCAGTCTCAGTTTTAAGAAGACCATGGATTATCATTGTCAGAAAAATCCTCTTTTAGATCTTGGTCTAATGGTGGACAGAGCTGGACTAGGCAAAAACAATGTTCCTGTATTATGGCCAGGAGACAAAGAGAGTTTGATGATCCTCATACGTGAGATTTGAATTTTAAAAGCAATGAAGGTTACAGAGACTAAAAAAATGGCTTAAAACTACCATTTTGAAGCGTGTCCAGCAGTTTGGGATTGTTCCCTCGTGGGATGAGAATTCTGTGCATGCCAACTCAGGGCGTTACCATTCTGAGTTGCTTGCACAATGGCAGAACACTCAATATTGAGACCGGCTTTAGGTACATGGACCTTATAAGCAAGTTTTTTGGTCCAGAGCAATTGGAGCTACAAAAAAGTGTTGATGCACTACTGAACAGAATCCGCGGAAGACTCTGCAAAAGGGGAGCCCAAGTTATCAACAGAGACTTAGAAATTTTCCGAAGATCTCGTGGAAGTAATGATGAGAACTCCGAAAACAAAAGACACAAAAGTTGAGGTACGCCGACTTTGAGGATTTTTCCTCAGGCAATATCTTTGTTTAGCCCAAGTATTGCAAGGGACCTTGAATACTGATGACGTGAATGTAGGTGACAGGCAGAGGGATGAGGCGCCAGCAAGGGAGGGCGATAAGAAGGTGAGGTATGGAGTAAGAACCAATACGCCATGAATGAAGGGAACACAAAAGACACTCCAAAAGAACCCGGTTCAAGCACTCACGGAGCAACCTGACCAGTTAATACGAACAGAAGTACGTCGGGAGCCGGATATCGTGGAATCAAGGGAAGGAGCAGCCCAGCAGCATTGCACTCCGCAAATCACGGATGAATTGCCAGGATCACCATCGCAAGCAATGCCAGGAATAACTTCCTTTGAGCGAACATTGGTGAGCTCGCATGTGAGGGGTTCACAATATGAACTGTATATTGACAAGGGAGCACGTCCCAAGCAGGAACAAACATTGGACAACGTTTTTTAGAGAGCTTGCCAGCTCCAGTGAAGAAACGTATACCCTGGAAGAGATCGCACAGCTGAAGGAGAGATCCCAACAAAAGGAGACGGACTTTTGGAGTGACTAGTGATATTTGCTGTATTAAGTACATGGTGTCTCTAATTTATCTTCTCATATTTTGACAGAGGAAAGAGTTGTTTTAATGTAAATAAGGTTTGACATTTGTGCCAGGAGGGCTAGTATGTATGAAGTGATGTAATTAGCGATTATAGCGCTTTTGTCTGTAGAAATTTGGCTTTAAGTGCATGTTCATAATAATTTTAACAATGAATCAACCGAACTAATGACATTAACCCAGTGCTGAGACAACCTAGCACATTCATACCTCCATTTACTGCAACTATGAATATGTTTATTAATAGATGTGAAAGTGATCCTAAAGGTATTTTAATGAAGATTATACGAAAAGCAAGTTTTTAATAACAGTAGCACAGCAGAAACTCCTAGGTGATTTGTCCTGGCACAATAATGAGAATTGTTATAAAGGCGGACAAAGGAGCCATTTATTAGAGTACTTGATACTGGCATTGTATGATCCAGAAATTGCAGGACCTGCTATCAGATAACAACACTACGTTCCCATCAATCCCATCAATATAGTTAAAGCTAGTTCAAAGAGTACATATGAAGAGCTAAAAGCGTCTCATTTTGAAATGATGATTGATGATGACCTGTTGAAATTCTTGATGGTTGCCAAGCGACCACCTGTGTTTAAACACCCAAAATTCACAAATAGTTGATGACCCTCCCTTAGGCCCATTAGCAATGGAGGCGAGGGATAGGTCACTGAAAATATTTCTATTTGATTTAGAATGTAATATGGGGAAACCATTTGTGGATAGGGTGTCCACTATATTAAGAAGGACTCAAAAGGTTTTGCGGAGTGAGTGAGAGATTTCGAAAGCAAACAAAACCTACAATAACAGCACAATGGTTACCTTAGATGTACAAAATCTTTTCACTGTTATAAGTAATGATTATGGAATACTGATAGAGTATGTTCTTAAAGAAATGGGAAAGTGACATAACAACTAAATTGATAATATGGGTTATTTGGGTATTACGCAGCAGAAACAATGTTTTATAGAGGTTCGCAGGCATATGGAAAGGCAGAGCGCGGGGTAGCTATGGGCACCCTATTACGCCAACTACCTCTAGAATTGGTTTCTCCTAATACCGCAGGAAAAAGAGCAATAATTTTTCAACAGTGACAGATGGAATAAACACATAAGGCCTATGTGCGTTTTGTAGATGATATATTTTTGGCAAAGGCACCACAGTTGAACTGCATAGTTTCCTGGAATATCTTCATTCCTGCGTCTTTTCTTAAATTTACTCTGAAATAACCAGGGAACAAAATGGAGCTTCATAGGCGTCAGCATAAGTCATACTTTGGATGGTATATCTCAACGTTACATAAAAGATTATTTGGAAGAACCATCTACTATCATATGATAGTATGCGCCTGCTATATGTTTCCTAATATGATTTAAAATAGGTATGTAGAACTTCCAGATTATGTCTAAGATGATATGGATTTTAACGAAGGTAGGAGACCTAAAGAGCTTATTTTGTAGAGAGGTTATAATGAGGTATGGTTAATACAGTAATGGATTCCTAGTTTAAAAAGCAGAAGTGATGGATACAAAACCTTGAAAGTTCGAGGCAAAGTCAAGCGGAAGGTGCACAACATCAAGAAGAACAAAGGCATGATGGGGCTAGGAAACACTTTAAATTATAGTAGTGACATCAAAAGGATATACAGAGGGTATAGTCAGGAAAAGTGGAATATATTAAGAAGTGACCTAAATTAGATACGTTTATTGGTGAAGCGCAATTTTGGCTATAGTATAATAAAAATCTTAAGTTTACTTGCAAAAAGAAAAATCAGGCTCTGGTAGAAAGTCACTGATTGCAAAAAAGAACAGGAATTGGTAACGTAGTACATGTAAGGCCTGCAGCAGTATCAATAGGTCAATACTTTTAAAACATCCTATTACAGGACAGGTGTTTGAATTTAAAGGCCAAAGGCCACATGTAGAACCACCAATGTAGTTTTACTTGGCGAATGCACACAGTGTCGGTATATTATGGGATGACAAATAATATGTTAAAGAGTCCAGGATCCTACAGCATTTGTCCATTAGAAATAAAAGATCAGCACAATGCACTTTATAGGCATTTGATAAATAACACACACATTTTATTTTAGAGTTATTACCAATGTGAGCTTAGGAGTAAGAAGAGGATATTAAAATTGCTAGGAAACACTTGAATCCAAATGGATTATAACATTTGGGAT